>NC_051177.1:40446167-40523363 GCF_013339695.2 Rhipicephalus sanguineus
CGTTACTGTTAACAGCTCCGGGCTCCTCTCCTCGACATCTCCTCGGGACTCTGGCTGGCTCCGGTCCTCTGGGCAGAACCCCCGATTACATCACTTCTGGTGTGCGGCCGGACTCTGAGAAAATTCGTGCCGTCACCAGTTTCCCAGTACCCCAATCCGCCAAAGATGTTCGGAGTTTTGTGGGACTCTGTTCCTATTTCCGGCGGTTCGTGAAAGACTTTGCAGCAATCGCTCGACCACTTACTGATCTTCTAAAGAAAGACGTCCCATTTTCGTGGGAGTCCACTCAAGCTGCCGCCTTCTCTCACCTCATCACAATTTTGACGACGCCACCTATATTGGCCCACTTTGACCCATCCGCCCCGACTGAGGTCCGAACTGATGCCAGTGGTCACGGGATCGGAGCCGTCCTCACCCAACGTCAGCAGGGACACGACCGCGTTATCGCCTACGCTAGTCGCCTCCTTAAACCTGCGGAGCGCAACTATTCGAGCACCGAAAGAGAATGCCTTGCTCTTGTCTGGGCGGTCTCCAAGTTCCGTCCATATTTATATGGCACTCACTTCTCCGTAGTCACCGACCACCACGCGCTCTGCTGGCTTTCATCATTAAGGGATCCCACAGGTCGACTTGGTCGCTGGGCTCTGCGACTGCAAGAGTACACTTTTGCAGTGACGTACAAGTCTGGACGCCTGCATCAGGACGCCGACTGCCTATCTCGCTATCCGGTTGGCGAGTCGCGCACCGTCCCTGACACCGACGCTTGCGTGTGCACCGTTTCCCAACTGACCCACATAGCCGACGAGCAACGCCGTGATGCATCCTTACGGGCTATCATCGAGTGCCTCGAAGCCTCACCTTCGGACCGATCTCATCGCTCGTTCGTACTCCAGAATGGTACGCTATACCGCCACAACTTTCATCCAGACGGACCATCCCTGCTGCTTGTTGTAGCCAAACACCTCCGCTCCGCTGTACTCCACGAACTTCACGACGTTCCAATTGCCGGTCACCTTGGTGTGTCCCGCACATACGACCGAATCCGCCGTCGCTTCTATTGGCCAGGTCTCGCACGCTCCGTCAGACGATACGTCGCGGCGTGTGAGAAATGTCAACGCCGCAAAACACCATCGACGCTTCCGGCTGGGTGCCTTCAGCCCCTCGACATTTCGTCCGAACCCTTCTTTCGCGTCGGCTTGGACCTACTCGGCCCTTTTCCCCTGTCTTCTGCTGGCAACAGGTGGACAGCTGTGGCCACAGACTACGCCACACGCTACGCCATCACACGAGCTCTTCCAACAAGCTGCGCCACAGATGTCGCCGATTTTCTTCTGCGCGACGTGATCTTGCAACACGGTGCTCCACGCCAGCTGCTCACGGACCGTGGCCGCACATTTCTATCGAGAGTCATAGCGGACATCCTGCGTTCATGTGAAACGCGGCATAAGCTCACTACGTCGTACCATCCGCAAACGAATGGCCTCACGGAGCGTCTGAACCGAACCCTAACCGACATGCTTTCAAAGTATGTTTCCTCAGACCACTCCGACTGGGACCTTGCTCTACCGTACGTGACATTTGCCTACAATTCCTCGCGCCATGACACGGCTGGTTACTCCCCATTTTTCCTGCTGTTCGGCCGCGAACCCACATTGCCCCTTGATACAGTCATTCCGTTGCCAGCAGCTCCGACCACTGAATACGCCCTGGACGCTATCACCCGGGCCGCTCATGCACGCGAAGCCGCTCGTACTTGCCTTCTGACCTCCCAAGAGAACCAACGCCGTCGGTATGATCAACGACACCGCGACGTACACTTTTCGCCCGGTTCTTTGGTTCTGCTGTGGTCTCCGACTCGGCACGTTGGCCTGTCCGACAAACTGCTCTCTCGGTACACAGAGCCATACCGAGTGCTTTGTGCGGTGACTCCCGTCACCTATGAAATCGCTCCTGCTGACTCGTCGTCTTCATCCACCCCGCATGCCAGCGACATCGTACACGTCGCATGCCTGAAGCAGTACCACTCGCCCAATGACGTTGACGTCTGGATGCGCCGAGACGGCGCCTTTGCGCCGGGGGTTATGCTACATGTAGGCTGCCGGAATCCATATTGTCGACGCGCGTGTGCGCCCTACGAAGAGGACGAAGGTCGTTAGCTGCTCGAGCTCGGAGCCGGATTGCTCAGCGCTGCAGCCGTTCTTGAAAATATATCTTGTGAATAGCGACTTGTAAAAGCGACTGTCACTCACGTAACAATATAAAGCAAAAAAGAAAATAAAAGGCAATAACGAGAGCCGTAGATTGGACAAGCACTCCGCCTTTAGTTCGCGAATATAAAAAAGGGCGTCGGGGCAAATGGTAGCTGTAGAATTACGTAGCACAGTATACTACAGTAATCCAATTGAGATTGAGCGAGATATGGCTGCCCTCGCTGTGTTTTACACTGAACGGAGTCATTACGAAAACCTCGAATATACAGGCGTTGTTCTGAGTGAAAAAGGATATTACGCAACGGTCGATTAAAAATAACTCATAAACCTGATGAAACGGCCTGCGCAGACTGATTTACACAGATACATTCAAGTACAGCTTTGGAAAAGTTCCCGGTGTGAGAAAAGCTTCTAAAATGTATAACACTTCATTAACGGTGGCTTAGGTGTAAATATGTTTCTTAGAAAACATTTCCGCTCTCGATTGTGACACCTTTTAAGCGCTAGTCTAGAGAGCATAGAGATTTAAGACTCGTGGTCTATCGCACGTCTCCTAGTGGCTTTTTGCTGTCTGAATATTGTTTTTGTACGAAGCATAAAAATTCCTCATTT
Organism: Rhipicephalus sanguineus; assembly: GCF_013339695.2. NCBI lineage: Eukaryota > Metazoa > Arthropoda > Arachnida > Ixodida > Ixodidae > Rhipicephalus > Rhipicephalus sanguineus. The sequence continues at coordinate 40,448,990 of NC_051177.1, forward strand.
CTTACCGTTTATTTCTTCTACAATAGCACAAAATTTCTTTCAATACCTTCGCTTTCGAAGCATTTATGTGGGCGTTTTATGACGCCTCTGGAACCACTTCCGCGATGCACTCAACCCCAGTGAGTTGGGCTCGCCACTCATTTTTAATCTGAGCGTTCTCCGAACGCTGAATACATTTCCGCAGAAATTTCAAACAAGTGACTTCACATTTAAAGAGAGCTCCCGCTGCGTCTCTTCGAGATCTCTTTAGCGGCAAGGGAACGGCAGTGTCCCCTGCAAGATCGGTTGCGAGGCGCACCTTTGATCGTATGCCATTCACCCTGTATACTTTTCTTGAGACGCGCTCTCTCGATTACCAAGAATACCCGTTTCGGGATTCCGACGGCAGCTCTGTTACCTCCACTGTCGCCTCCCCCCTCCCCTACACCCGCCCCGCCCCATTTTATTCGTCGTAGGTCTCCCGGCTCTTCGTTACATGCTAGTCTTTTTCGAAGCGTTCCAAATGAATCCCGAATGAGAGGCGCAAGTAAGGAACTACATCGAGTGCCTTGCAGCTCTGCAAAGCCCGCTCACGCTCCAAGCCCACACGAGGGCATTACGCCATAGCTTTCGCGTATTGCGTGACAGTGGTACAAAAAGTATATAGAATGGCGTGCAGACATACGGTTGAGAAATTTTGAACTCCCGGGGAAAGAAATCTGCTCCCCTGTACGCTTTCTTGGAACACGCGCAGATTGAAGCAGCCGAGTAGCCAAGCACAAATGATTGGATGACGGCAGTGTACAGAGGAAGAAAACTGAAAAAAAAAGTGAATGAATGATGACTCAACGGGATATATGCTACACTTAATCACGAAGGAACTAGCTAGAATATTGATTTCTTACTATCACGACATACTCTAAACAGCCAACAGAAGGGTTGATTGGAAGCTTCCGTACTCCCGACCACCCCAAACCTTCATCTCTCTTTCGACGGCAACAAAAAAACTTTGCGACTGCATGTAATGCTGCTTGGCTATTTATGGACGACGGCACAACACAGGTTATTCAATTCACCTACGGTTGCATAGTGAGCATAGGAAGTGCGCCTCACTTTGCTGATGTAGGATTGAACGTTTGAGGTAGTCTGCCCACGTTAGATTAGTTTAACCACATTCTTGTCGGGCAGTTTTGTGTCATGCCAATGAAACTAAGATTCGATGAGGGAGAGACAGAGCAAAAAATTGGCCGTGTATCTGCGTGCTTCGCTGCAAATGTCGTCTAAAGACGATAGAAGAGGCGCTGCGTGAGATATGGATGCCATCTGGCAATACGTCGGGAAACATGAGTGCTGTGTTGCGGGTTGGTAGTCCCGGCGCAGCGGCAGGCGAAGACCGGCGGTGACCAAGGCGACCGGTGGGGACGCCGGCCAGCCCAAACAGGCTGTTTGGCGCGATGCGCCGAAGGAGAAGAAACGTCCGCACTCAACGAGTACTCTCCACAAACTCTCTTACTTACACGTCGCCTGGGTAAAACAGGAATGCCAGAGCGGCGCCCCCTGTCATTCGTACAATGCAATACTGAACCGAAACCGAAACACAACATGAGCTTATGCAGAGGGCACGGAGGAAGACAAGTTTGAGCGCAGTCGCATTTTCAGCGCACCTTAAGAAACTAGGGTTGTAACATTGTAGGGCGAGTAGGGCCAGAAGGACCGTCACGACGAAAACCTGCCTCCTCAGTCGTATTCGCCTGGAACGTTGGTGTGGCTTCGCGTTCCCTCCTCCGCTCCTGGCCTTTCCACAAAGCTACTGCCTAAGTACGAAGGCCCCTACCGCGTCCTACGTCAAGCATCCCCAATTAACTATATGATTGAGCCTGTTCAATCATCTACGGACCGCCGTCGTCGCGGCCGCGAGACTGTTCACGTCGATCGACTGAAGCCGCATTATGACCCACCAGTTGTACCTGTTCCTTAGGTGGCCAGGATGGCTCCTTTTCCGCGGGGGAGTGATTTGTAACATGGTAGGGCGCAGACAAGAACGCCTGCGAAAGAAGAAGACGAAGACGGTTGTTGTTGGCGCTCGCGCTTGCTCGGCTTGGACCGCTGATCGCTTCAGCGTTACTGTCTCAACGTTAAACGCATACCATCAAGGTATTTAAAATTGCGTATCTATGTATTTTCTATTAAACGAACACACCACCTAATACTTACCTAATGATGCTACGGCTCAGATATGCGTAATATTTACTTTTTGATCGACAACGTTCACTAGTATGAACAGCCATACCAGTTCAAGATGGGTGGGCGGTAAGCAAGTGGTTCAACATTGGCCGGGTGGCTGAATCGAGGGACGTGCCGACAAACAGAAAGACAGAAAGACAGACCAAAATTTAGGCGTTTAGGTTCCCCAAGAAAGACTATCGTCTTTAAAAAAAATCACAGCATATCCACGGAGTGAATGATGATGAGTGGGCGAAGCTGCGGAGGTTCATCGGTAAACCGTGAATCTTCCGTGAATTCTGCCCAGTACATCATCACCGACGTGAGATCGGGCGCGTTTATACTAAAGGTTCGATGAGTTATGACGACTTGCAGCTCACTTTAATTTTACATGTACGCTGTGAATTTTCATTGTTTAGAAAACCATTGCTTTAGAAAACACCTTGCGTCTTTCGTTAAGCAGCTGGCGTCTTTTTCGTTTTGCTTTAGAAACATCTGGCGTTTTTTCGTTTTGTTTTTACAAAACATCTGGCGTCTTTCGTTGGTTTATTTCATCAATCAACGGCGTTTTGAACAAAATTTTTATTGTTTAATCACGCACAGGAGAAATCTCACCAGGCACTACCTTGGAGGTAAACAATGGCTGCTAATGGGAATGAGAGACAGAAGAAGTCGGCTTTTAGCTAACACTTACACTTCTACAGAGACAGAAGAATTCGGCTTTTAGTTAACGCGCACGCTGCGAATTTTTTATTGTTCAACAACGCACAGGAGAAATCTCCCACCGGCACCACCTTGGAGGTCAAAGGGTAAGACTTCTTACTCACTACTACGAGCACGACGAGGGACGAACGGGTGCCGCCTTAAGGAGCTTCGCCCCTAAAAAGCTCATGCACCGCATATATACATACACGCACATGGAACTGTAACGTGAACTCTAGGCATTAAGGACAATTAATTCTCATATTTGATTCCCAGGTGTGAAATCTAGCGCTTTACAGTGTACTAAGAGCTTTATAAGGTCGACACGCATTATATGACTTTGATTTCTTTTCATACGACTTCTCCTTTCCTTTGTCTTCAGCGTCTGCCGAATTTATATCGGTTTTACCCAATGGAATTTCGCCACTATAACTTCTCCATCTTGTTTTTCACATAACGTTGCTTTGATTTTCGAGGATATAAATACCGGTGCTCCAGGTAAAAAAGAAAATAAATAACTAAGCAAAGAATACATATGTTTTAGTGTTTTACGTGGCATATCATGCAAATCCAAGTGTGGTAACCACGACTGGAATCAGACCCGCGACTACACTCTCGGCATTTTGACGCTCTAGCCAACATTAAGTTCACACTGTTTGTAAGGTGCTCTATTTATTTTCGAAACATAATTACGGGTATCCCGCTAAGCAACGGTGTTTACAATGCTAAATTTTCGATTATGTGATGAGTAAACACACGTCACCGTTACCGCACAGCGCTTCATGCAATACGAGCAGAGGGGTTGGTTGTATAAATTGAGCTGGAATATGTAAATGCAAGGCGCACGGAATAGGACTCATTCACAATAGACTGCAGCGTGTGTGCGAGACGTACTGACTGCGTACGTCATCAGTAGTGTCCTGCTCGCATTCACGCGCCGCTGTGCGTGTAATTATGCGTCCGCGACGAGCAAATTTTCCGCTCTTTTAAGTGAGGTAATGATGTAATGGTTTTTTCGACATACACGTTTCGCGACGAAACGTTTTGCAATAGGAGCTTGGAACATTGTGCAACTCTGCTGAGCTCCCAGTGTAGCTGGATTCTTCCCCAATAAAAGACAAATGAACATTGTGTCCTGCCAGCGATGTGAACGGTCTGTCGCAAAACTATACCGAGCGACGTTGGCTAAGCGGTCACCTTCACCCGGTCAGTTCGGACCCAGCAGCCGACCTTTCCACATAAACACAAAGAGACGGTGAGTGTTTATTTATTGCGCATTGGAGATGGCACGTAAGCGCCTTTAGAAGTCGCATCTGCCATCCTCCGCTCACGCAAGCCACATGTTCTGTCTCGGAAACGCGAATGCACGTAGACGCATGGTTGGATGGAGCCTTCCCTACCTCACTGTGTTTGTCCGTTCGAGAATGTTTATTTTTATTTTTTTTTGTACAGATGGTGGCTGGTGGCAGCCGCCATAACTGCCAGATCATTTCGTCATTGCTGCCGAACACAGCGTCCGCGCCACCCGGCGGCAAGAAATCGTTTCGTCACAGTTGTACGATTGTTTGGTCACAGTTGTGCGGTTGTGTGAGTTAGCGTTGGTTTGGCTGGCTTCGGCCTGTAGCATGCGCATGTCTGTGTTTTCAGTGAAAGCACTGAGTCAGTAACAATGTAGCGGCAATTCGAAAGTAAATTCGAGAGAACTGCGTTTTCATCCCGTTTAATTACCTCAAATTACCCTGGCAGCCAAAGGTAGAAAACATTAAACAACAAACTAACTAGCATTTACAGCTCAATTCAGGCCTACTTCGCTGACACACTGATTGACTAAGTTCTTTTCCTTGCAGGATAAGGAGAGATTTCCAACACTTGCGGTTTCCTCGAACAAGACAAGCACAGAGGAAAGTTGCTCCAAAGTAACGCGTCCGCTCATGTATTGACCCTAGTACACTCTCCGTGTACATAAGCGCGTGCTACATCCTGCGAGAGGACACCAGCGGTTGTCTCCGCGTCAATTGTTCCGTGATTCTTCCTCCAAAGTTTTCCAAGAGCTCGGAGAGGGAAGCAACGCGCAACTGCTGCACTCGACTAGATACGACGCGGAACGAACGCAAAATCACCACGACTCAAAACAAGATGCGATACACGGAGACTCGGTAAATGTCGATGCGGACGGTAAAGCTTGGTGACTTGAAAGCAGCAGCAGCAGCATTAGTGCGTCGTTGAAGCACCTCCCTCGCCGTGCTGTCTCGCGCCTAAAAAGCTTTCTCAAGTTCCGCCGCTGCTTCTCTTTGACTTCTTGAAGAGAACGATACTGAGGCGGTGCTTGGCCAGCTGAACATCAACACTACAGCAGTTCAAGAATGCGTAAGAGATCCAAGAGCTGACTGCCTAAAAGCTTCTTCCCGTGTTCTCACCGAACCGAGGCTGACCGTGAGTGAGAGAAGAGCACGAGTACTTGGTCTGCTTGCAAGTGAAAGGAAGAGAGTGAGGGTGAGAGAAGAAGTCTAGAGGGGTCGAAGAAGAAAGACTGCTGAGGAAAACAGACGTAATGGGAGATATCGACAGGCAAAGGCACATACCGCAATAAGGGGAGGGACCTGAGAAAACATTTTCCGATCAACGGATCTGTTAAAGACATTCAAGAAAATCTCTTTTTTTTTTTGCCGACTTGAGAAACGAATGGAAAGGAAATTAAAGTTGGCACGGTATTGCAGTTCCCAACATTTTCGGCGTATGCCTATAATTGCTTTAATGCGTTCTGCTTTCTCCACTTCAAAGTAGAACGGAAACTGTTGTATAATTAGCCAAAAGCCGCAGATACGAAGCGGGCATAATTGTAACTAGTCAGGAAAAGCGCTGAAGGAAGTGAGGAGTGATGTATGTACTTGCACAGCCGTGGTACTTGCCTCTTCGTTAAGAAAACGCGCTACGGAAGAGGGAAATTTTTGGTATCTCGCCCATTTCGAGAATGCGCGTAAAAACAGTGCAGTACTAATTCAGACGACATATGAGTCCCGCTTGCCCCGCTTCATGGAAAGTATCATTCGCGCAATACAACATTGACATGTTTGAAATACCGTCCCTTCTGTGTTGCTCTTGCCTTCTTGCTTCAGGAACAGCAGTTAAAACACGAGCGAAAGTGGCTAATTGCGCCGTGGGTTCTCTCGCAGAATGTTTGAGAGCACTACGATAGCCACGCGCAAGCGAACATGCTACTTGCTTTTTTTTTTCTTCAGAGGTCGCGGACTTTGTTCAACACTCGGAGAAATTAATTCGATAACAAGTGAAAAGTAACAACCTCATAAATTAAATGCTTTCTAGAATACCGTAAACTCTTGTTAGGGAACGCTTTGCCATACATGTAACGGAAAACGAAATCTTGCGAAGTATTTTAACTAACGGTGATTAGTTATGCAATAATGTAGAATAACAAACATAGCCTGCTACTCGGTCCATGCCGTAGTCGCCACTCGCATTTGGTCGCGTCGTCTCGGCGTGTTTCGAATTGTTTCTAATGTCATAAATTTGCCTCGGAAGCTATGCAATAAACACTATTCTAAGCACAGCAACATTAACCTTAACGGCAACATCGATAAACACCCTAACGAAAGAACAAGCAGTACCAGTTACAAGCCCTAGCGCGTTCTCGTATTCCATCCAAACTGAATAAGCACTGAAAACAAGCCTTAAATACAAGGAGCAACGACGTAAAGCAACGCTGGGAGAGTGTCTGGAAGAGACGTTTTGGGCGGCTTCGAGGACACTCGACAAGGCGATGCACGTAGCTCGTGTATTACATGCGGTGCAAAAAGCAGCGGCGGGGCTTGCATGTTAGCTGTCTGGAGAAGATCAAGTGCACTTTGCGCCTCTGCTACCCGGTGGCCCAGATGTGCAGAGTAGGTGTGAAAAATGACTGCCGCGAAATCTGCTACTACGTCAGAAACACACGTGTGCTCCTTCTATAAAAGGTAGCTTTCGAAGGAAGGAATATCTAGCACGGAAGAGAATGACAAAGAAAAGCGAAGAGGAAACAAAGTGAATGGAAGCGGAGTATGCTGTTCCCAAGAACGATTTGCAAGATTAAAAAGAAAACACGAAAACGTATTCTTCTAACAGGGCAATTGGGCATAGGCAATTCGGGAGGAGTCACCCAAACAGCGTCTGGAGAAGCGAAAATTTGCGTAGCGTAGAGCACTTGTCGCCCGCAGCCGCGTCTCTTCAAGCGGAATTTATTATCTGTTCTCGTGTGCCTTTGTAGTGAGAGTTCTAGTGTGTGTTTCGTGAGCACAAATATCGCATTTACATTTTCTCGAGGGGCATAAAGAATGGGGAAGGCTGTAAGCGGACGTTCTCATGCCGTCTTACCGAAAGCTGTTTTCTGGGCCTATTCTGATATAGCTAGGTTTTTGTGCTCTTTTTATTGCGGTAGCAATTATATGGACACCCTCGGCTGATTTTTGCCGTCGCCATCATGCCCCGGATATATATATATATATAAAGACAAAAAGAAAAATAAATCAGAAGGAAAAACTCTGAAGTACCCGACCGCGGATTCGAACCAGCAACCCCTCGCTCCCCAGCGCACAGCGTTAGACAACAACCACACGCCATGTATGCGCCGGCGAAATAACGGCGAGCTATTTATATATATACACCATGTACCTCTGGTGGTAAGCAAATCTCGGAGGAGCGTGAGCGTGTTTTCTATCACGCAACGCTCCTAATTTTCTTTCAGTTTGGAAACTGCCCTTGAGACGCGCACGACAAAGTGGACCTTTTCTGTAGTCACTCGTGATGTGGAAGAAAAAAAAAAAACAAAGGACATTGGGAACACCTTGCATCAGACGCCCCCGTGTGGCTGAAGACGCAGGGGTCACTGCACGCGTCACAGTTTAAAAGAAACAGAAATATCTAAGAGCGTCTGATTCTCCATTGTCGACAATGCAGACGCAGCGCTCCTAATTTTCTTTCAATTCGAATACTGTCCTTATAGTGAACTAGAACATCTAGTTCACTATAATCGCGGCTGCTCATTTTTCTAGCGCTCCGATGCGTTCGCCTATAGTGGACTCACTATGCGTTGCTATTTTTGTTGCCACCCCGTAGTTATTATTAATTTTTTTTGACAAGCGTCCAGTGCTGACAGCACATAACAGCACTGCTCGGCGCCGCCGTTGAAGAACGGTGAGACGCCATGAGCTGGCGTATCACTGGCGTCTGAAATATGGTAGCTACGACTTAGTCGAAGCAGCTGTAGTGAAATATAAATAAAGATATAAGAGTATGATAATAAATTATAACGATTTCAGTTCACTACAGACGCCGCTTAGACACCGCAGTTTTACGTCCTCTCCCTAAAGCGGAGAAAGCGCGCATCAAGGCACCTTAATGTGTCCGCGCTGCCGTGACATCGTGTAGTTGTAAAGGCTTTCCAGATGTTAACTAGCGTATTTCGGCGTGGTCCCAGCGTGTTGTCCACTTTTCGATCTCACGCACCCTCTGCGTGCGAGTTGCCTAAAATTAGAATGAAATTATTCTCAATCACGGGTACAATTACGTGTATACGTTGTTTCAGCCTCCTGAAACAGCCGAGTACGATATTCCTTGGAAGTTAGTCGAAGCGAACGGCATACACGTTCTCTGTTAAACGCGTTAGACAGTTTTATTTGGGCATCCGCAGCAGCTCTGCGGACGCAGCCTGCCAGCCATTCCAAATGACAGGCTACGTCCCCATAATATGTAACGGGCGCTCAACTAAAACTGTCTATTGATGCACGGCACCGCTACAACGATGCGGAACGCGGAGAAATGCGCACAAGAAACGCGCGCAAGCGCCTACAGCAGAAGGGGCGGTGCGACTGGAAAAAGTTGCACTGGCGCCACCTGGATTTTTCTTCGCCAAGAGGAACGCCTGAACCCTCCCGTTCGCGCCACTAGGAAGTCGATTCTAGTTCACTATAACTGTCCTTAAGACGTGCACGACAAAGTGGCCATTTTCTGTACCCACTCGTGATGTTGAAGGCGAAAAAAAAATAATAAAACAGAGAACACCGGGCACATTTTGCATCAGACGCCCCCATGTGGCAGGAGACGCAGAGGGTCACTCCATGCGCCGTGGAGTGACTCCCTGGGTGCAGGGACAAAGAAGTAAAGAAGAAGTAGGAAGGACAAAGATGCTCCTTTGCGCTGTAATTTTAGCCTCAGGAATATGTACGAACTAGAGCCAAATGAATATTTATCTTAGTGACCAAAATCGACGGCCGAAGGTAACGCGAGCCGTTGCTTCACGTGTCACTGTCAAGCGCCGTCTTTATTTTCTTTTCGTGAGGTTGTGCGCTCCGCGGTTTTGTTTGCCGCCCAAAGGAAGGCGCTGCAGGGTTTTGCGACAACGCGAACACCAGAGCCCGAGAGTGGATTGCGTTCTGCGCATGCGTCCTGGCGGCTCGCAAATTTCCTGAGTCCCCAACTCTAAAACTGTATAGTGTTTCACCGGAGTTGGGATGTGCGCCTTCGACTTGTACTTTGACATACATGGCGTGGTCGACCATGCTCGCGCGATTATCTCTTGAGGGGGAGTTTCGTATGTCTTATGCTTTCACCGCAAAGTTTGCGCTGAAGTTATAGACTACACGAAGGTCACATTGCTCGCTGCAGCCGCCGCGTTTGCATAGTAGTGTACAGAAGTCTATGGATAGCATAGCCTCCTATACATCGAAAGAAGCACACCTCGCCTCCTATAGTAGGTGAGGAGCGCTGTTTGTGTCTCTCTCTCTCTCTCTCTGAACCTCACTGGGCTTATCTGCTGCGCGCGTTAGCCGGCATTTGTGGGTGCTGCTGCAAGCTCCGACTATCGTCGCGCAGGGCGTAGGTGGCATGAAGTATTGCCACCGCAAACTGCTTGTTGACGCTGGCGTTGAACTGGACAATAATGTTTTTGCGCATCCACAACTCATGAGTGCTGTCTCTATTGGTTTTTAAAACGCTACTCTGTATTTTATTACGTCGCGAAGCATCACTAAACACCGTACATGACGTCATTACAACCAGAGTCAACGTGTTTTCAAGCTCTTGTCGAGTTTGCTGCGCTAATAGGTAAAATGGCGACAAAAAAAGCCTGTGCAATGATCAAATCCTACACCAAGGCTTTACTGAAACAATAAACCTTTATAAATTAGTTATTCGTGAATTAGAAACGGTTGGGGCATTGCAGGTATAGGCTTGTTTCTGCCTTTCGTACTTCATTGATGGTATCCCGTGAGTCGTCTTTTTTGTGTAATAGTGCTCATTCCAAATATACTTTGACATCAAAGTGAACGATGATTTAGGCGGAGCTCTCGAACTTTCTGATTGCAGCAATAGCTGAACAAGACGACGAAAGTCCATATAATTATGCTCTGAGTTATGCTAGTCACCCCAACCCCACAAATGTCAACCATTGAATAAAAAAAAGACTAAAAAAAGAGAAAGAGTAAAAACAACGTTTTCTTCATACTTCAAATATTGGGCTATTTTTAATATGCGGCCACAGAATTTCAAGGCTGTTTGCTGATACGCAGTTCTCTGAGTAATTAGAATCTGCATTGAAACCAGGATCAAAACTTTTCCTCGAGCGATTTGTAACGACACGATAATTATCTTGGGAGCCGCCAGTGCATTCAGAGGAAGGGAGTGACAATTTCTGCAAAAGGAGAGCGGGAACTAAGCGGCTACCAAGGGGAGAGTCCCCACAGAAAGCTCATCCATTTTCCACAGATAGCATCAGGGGGACAGCGGTGTAAGACTGCGCTTCGTCCCTAGGCGGCAATTAAGGCGGAATTGTGGGGTCAGCCTGAACCAGTCGAAAGCAAAAAGAACACAAAAGAACAAAGACAGAGATAGAGAAAATGACATGAAAAGAGCTTAGGTTTAGAAGCATGTGCAATATAGACTTAGGAAACCACGCTTTTGCCCGGTTCTTTCTGCGTATATATCCACAATCACCCCCACAGCGGTACGAAACAGTCACGTGGTTGCAACTTATTGTTGCAGTTGACAATTTGTGCCCCTCTGCGTGTTGTTAACTACCTGCAGGCGAAACTGCGGGAGTGGGCGTTTGGAAACATTGCCTTTCTGCACATATATAGCTTATGTTGTTTTCTGGGGGTTACTTATTTTTATAAGCTAGCATCAGCAAGACAATGAATGATGAACGCCAAAATGAATTCGGATACGACGTTCCACGATTACAACACAATTATTTCAGCAAAAGCTGGGTGCCATTTGTCGCGATAGTTCATTTTTATAATTTTGTTCTTCTTGTTGCTGTTGGATGATAGAGGCACCGTAGTTCTTGGTGTGGCGGTGCCCAATTTAGATCATTCACTTTGGGGAATTCTTTCCACTTTGCGTTAATTGACGTCCAAGTAGTTTCTCGATGGAGTGGTGGTGGTTCTGTCAATCTGCCTGTCGATGGTGGTGGCGTAGGAGCTTGGAATATTGCTTGAGAGCTGTCCAATACGACGGACCTGCAGAAGAACCAGAAACAGCGTGACAGAGACGCATACGATGCGCTAGAACTTGTGCTTGAACATAAGATGCCCTTGGACTCGTGGCCTCCGCGATTAGCTCCGGCAACGCACCGTTGCAACGGCTCGTTGCCAGGGCTAATCGCGGAGGCTACCCGACTACACCAGAAAACCGTTCGTCCTTCCGTCCGTCCGTTCCTCTGTCAGGTAAGATGAGTCACTATACAGAATTTTTTTTAAACAGAAGAATTCTTCGCAATGCTGGGTTTTGAACCTAGGGCCGCGCGCTCAGAAGCAGGTTGTCTTTACTATACTGGGCTCCACACCTTTTAATTTTAACAGCTGGGCTGAACGCCCCTTTTTTATGTAGTGTTCGCAATACATCATTATAAAAGAATGTAAGAAACATGTCATCCTACTTTGGCTAACATGGTACGCTAAAATTCCTTCAGCGTGGCCAAGTCATCCAATGCATAGATCCAAGCAGGAGGTCTGTGTGAGATCGGTAAACCTCGCGCGCGTAAGAAAGACTTTCTACGAAGTTCTTTCTTGCTGATTTCGTTTCGTTTGTGTCACATACGCGTCTTACACTAATTGCGGAGGCCCAGAAGAATAATCATGTGAAATCGTATACTGTGCTAATTGTGCATTGTTGAGTACTCAATTCAAGTAGGTGTTATGGGTATCTCTTTTTTGAGGGTAATTTACGCCTATGCAACACTAAGACTACTCCCAAACATGATACTGCTTGGAGTTTTTAATACGAACGCAAGAGCAAAACAAACAGAAAACAAACAAAAAGTAAATAAGTAAACAAACAAACACAGAGCCAAAGAGATAAAAAGGCGGAAAGGAGGATGGACAGATAGACAAGAAAGCAAGCAAGGAAGCAAGCAACAAGAAAAGAATCCATTCCAATCTAAAATGAACAAGGAGGTATCCAGGCCATAAATGCTTGGACAGTGAGATCAATCAAGGCTACAGTGTTTGATTTTCTTTTTTTAGGGGCGAAGCTCCTTAAGGCGGCACCCGTTCGTCCCTCGTAGTCGTAGTCGTAGTAGTCGTAGTGCGTAACCAATCTTACGCTTTGACCTCCAAGGTGGTGCCGGTGGGAGATTTTTCCTGTGCGTTGTTGAGAGAGAGAGAGAGAATAAACGTTTATTTTGAGCAAGCGCGCTGTGCGCCCAAGGTGGGCGGCCTCCTTATTCCAGGTAGCCGCGGGCCTTCGCCATCTCTCGTGCCCGTTGAACCAGGCTTCGCTGATTCTTCAGGTCTGGGTCCGATAACTTGGCCTCCCACTGCTCTTCGGTCAGTGTAGCGGTGCTAGGGTTTTGTTTGCATCCCCATAGCATATGGCATAGAGTGTCCGGGACATCACAGTACTTGCAGATGTACGAGTGCTCAGTCGGTGAGATACGGTGAAGTAATATACCGTGAACGTAAGTGTTTGTTTGCAGCTTCCTGAGGGTTACTGCCTCTTCCCTAGTTAGGCTGGGGTGAGCTGGCGGATAAGTTCTTCGGCCTAGCCTGTAGTGCTGTAAGATGTCGCTGTACTTTCTGGGTACATCATCTTTCCTCCTAAGTGAGTCCTGTGGGAAGGCCCGGTGTGGGTTGTTGAACAATAAAAAATTCGCAGCGTGCGCGTTAACTAAAAGCCGAATTCTTCTGTCTCTCATTCCCCATTAGCAGCCATTGGCATGTTCCAGTAGGAAACGTTAGTAGAAGTAGAAGTGTAAGTGTTAGCTAAAAGCCGACTTCTTCTGTGTCTCATTCCCATTAGCAGCCATTGTTTACCTCCAAGGTAATGCCTGGTGAGATTTCTCCTGTGCGTGATTAAACAATAAAAATTTTGTTCAAAACGCCGTTGATTGATGAAATAAACCAACGAAAGACGCCAGATGTTTTCTAAAAGCAATACGAAAGAACGCCAGATGTTTCTAAAGCAAAACGAAAAGACGCCAGCTGCTTAACGAAAGACGCCAGATGTTTTCTAAAGCAATGATTTTCTAAACAATGAAAATTCACAGCGTACATGTAAAATTAAAGTGAGCTGCAAGTCGTCATAACTCATCGAACCTTTAGTATAAACGCGCCCGATCTCACGTCGGTGATGACGTACTGGGCAGAATTCACGGAAGATTCACGGTTTACCGATGAACCTCCGCAGCTTCGCCCACTCATCATTATTCACTCCGTGGATATGCTGTGATTTTTTTTTTGCACCCACGGTTCAGACATGACACACAACTATTACACGTTTCGTGAAAGGAAAGAAAAGTCGCGCTTTAAAATTAATCCCTGCCAATATGACATGACAGCTAACTGAAGTGAAATTAAACGCTTCTGCGTACTTCTATCCGTTCTCTGCGACAAATATTAATAATTAAAATCACGGGGTTCTCTGAAGCTGGCATGTGCAGCGCGAGAAGAATGGCAAGCCTGAGAAAAATTGGTGATTAAACATTTTTTTGTCCTTGCCTAGAAAAACCAATAACCTGGGGTGCTCCGTAATTAGACGAGTTCCTTATTTGAGTTTAAAATGATAGCACTTGAAAGTGTAGTTACGCTCCATGTATTTCTATACGACGAGCTTAATTTTTTAAATCGGGGCCAAGATAAAACTCGCGATTTTTTGCGCGTATAGAACATAAAAAGGTAAATAAATGAATAAGTGATCTAGTGTTCCACGTATCGAAGTGGCTGCATAAATATTGTTGTATGTTACGCTATTCAACTGCACCCTGCGTTCGGGCAGAAAAATAGCGTGAATGAAAAAGAAACAATAATGCTCTCGAGAATGAGAGTTACATAAATACGCGCCCTTAAAAAGTAATAGCTATTTATCATACATATTGCGTACAGGCGGTGATACCTAACATAAATTAAGAGATATAGTCTATTTATTTTTTTTATTTTGTTATTTTTTTATTTCAACATGCTGCAGGCTTGAAGGACTATCGCAGGAGTGGAGGTAGCGAATACAAACTTGCGATAAAACACTAAACACGAAGATCAATTATTAGTATCGTACAAAACGAATTCAGCAAGCGGTAAAATCTAATATGGCCGGGTAAAGTATTCCATACTTTAATAGTGTGGACAGGAAAACTGTATTTATATGAATTTGTACGTTGATTAAGAGGAGACATGTTAAGCTCATGATGATGTCTGGTGGATGTTGGTTTAGCGGGTGTGATGTAGTTGCTTAGTAAAGGAAATCGTGGACCGTCAATAAGAGTGTAAAGAAACTTCAAAGATTCAAAATGACGACAAGAAGAGGGACAAGTAAGCTGAATACTATGAAGATGGGAACTAGGTGAAAAATACCTGTCGTAGCGACGTTATATGAAGCGTATTGCTTTCTTCTGGACAGATTCAATGTTTTTTAACACGGAAGTGTTTTATGCCGGGGTACACCGAGACTTCAGTGACGTATTTTCGTCACGGAAATGACGTCGAAAAAATTTACACGACCAGATGGCAAAAAAAAAATGTTGGGTCAACGGGCGTCGTACCTACGACCGCTCGGTCCACAACAAGAGATGCCGGGCACGCTATCCACTGCGCCACGGTTACCTTTTTTTTCTTTAATTCATGGAAAGATGACCCGTTATAGCTGTGAAGCACACACTACATACTTCGTCACATTAGAATTATCTTAACATGCAGAACACTCACATTGTTGCCTACAGTGAGAGGCTGTTCAAAAGTAAGGCAAACACACACAAGCGTCCAGAAGTGCAAGCCACTCCGGAACGAGCTCAAAAGTCTCAACAACACTGCGCACTTGAGCAGCTTCTTCTTGGAAGACAGACCTCGTCGATCGTGGTGGCTCGGCGTGCCTGTCGATCATGCGACTTTTCCATAGTGCATAAAGTCCTAATAACATAAATAAATCATACGGTGTATTATTGGTGGGGCTCTTTTTGAAAGGGAGGAACCGAATACCATGAGCTGTGATTGGAAGGTCTTTTCTGATTGTTTTCTTTAGAATGTCCCAGAAATAAAATGCGTCACGACAATGGATAAAACAATGCTCTATCGTCTCAGGTTGGTTACAGAGTCGACAATTTACAGTTCAGGGCACATATATTGCTTTTTCATTGAGCCATTTCTTCACCGGTAGAGTGGATGTGTGCAGTTTAAAGAAAAACGTTTTCGCTGCTGGCGATATGCACATCCTACGTACACGGAATAATACATCATGACCAGGCAAAAGCAAATATGGCAGTCGGTATACAGGTTCTGGGAAAAGGTTATTCACAAGTGCAGCGGTTAGCGTTGTTCTGTCTATATTATATAAATACTCTAATGTAAAGAGGGTTTACAAATGCGCCTTTTATATCTACCACTCTCCCGGTCGGCGGGATGGTGTTGCCCTCTGGGAGCGGTAAAGTAAAGTAATTCGTCATTACTGTGGCCTCCGCGATTAGCACCTGCAACGCGTTACGTGTCCGTCCCATTCGGCGCGTTTTCAATAGAAGTTCAATTTTGTCAATGCCGTAACCCACCGCGAGGTGGCAATCTTAGCCCAAGCGTCGTAAAAGCGTCGGCCTCGCTCATAGCACCACGCTAATCCAAACCAAGAATAGCTCTGCGACGCGCGCCTGCCTCACCTGGCTGTAACACCGCGTTCCCCGCTCGCCCCGAGAAAAATCGCGGCCGGGCTACCAGGGCGGCACGACGCGCTTTGCGTTTCCCACTAGTCCGGCCGTGGTGTTCAATCACATTTTAACATGCCGCAGGAAGGCGACCAAGTTCAGCGTCCAATATGCGACGCTCTTCTGGCTATCACACCTCGTTCTCTGATTACGCTTTCACCGTTAACTACTACAGCTACCACAAGGGTTTGCTTAATCATTTAAAATGGACGTTAGTCGTCGGGATGCAGATGTACCACCAATCAGCAAAGTGGTGCATCCACGTTAAACGGTGTTATAGCTGCCAGACATCAATATACGTTGTAAAAACTCTCTTATATCAATGTACAGTAAACATTCAGTTACTTCTGTAAGAGCACGCTTTACTTTCGTGTTATACCGATTCCTATGACAGAGGGATCAACCATCTTTTTTATATTAGATATTTTTGTAAGTGTTTCATATGACAGAGCCGCATTCGAGTATGGGATGAACCAAAAGTTTTATAAATGAGGAGTCTTCTGTTAGTGGGGGCCGAACGTAGTGCACGCTGTAGCTGCAGGTACCCTAGCCTCCAAATCGCACGGTTACACATGACTTCAATATGATATGACCAAGACAGATCCTTAGTAAATGCAATACCTAGATACTTGAATAGCGATACATATTCTAAAGGCATACCATTAAACAAATATGTAAAAGAAGAAGGAAGAGAACGTTCAGTAAATGACATAGAAACAGTTTTACGGAAGTTAATTTTCATCTGCCAAGTGTCACACCAAGACTGGATTGACGCAAATGAATCATTAAGGATGATGTGACCATCAAGGGTTTTAATCGTATGGTACAAGACACAATCATCGACGTATATGCTGATTTTATTGGAAATGTTATTTGCAGATTATTTATGTAAATTAGGAAAAGGAGCGGGCCTGATATTGAGCCATGAGGCACGCCAGACGTTACACCAGAAACAGATGATTGAAAAGACTTAATGTGTAAGTAATGAGACCGATTCGAGAGAAAAGAAGAAATCCAGTTGACCACTGCTTGATTGTTAAGGACGACAGTGAACTTTTTTATTGGTTTACAGTGCGACACAGTAACAAAAGCTCTGGAAAAATCAAAGAACATTGCGTTGATTTGATCGCCTACATCGAGAGCCTTGATAATTCCATGAGTGAATTCTGTAAATTGGGTTAGCGTGCTATAACAGTAAAACCATTATACTTTTTTTCAAGTGAAGGAGATAATAAAGAAGCGTGATATAAGTATCTAAGCAAGAAAGATATGTCTGAGCTTTCTATTTAAACTTTTTCTCTTACTTAACAACTCATTTTTCTCAGGAACTCTAATACAGAGTACGGGCTTTATACTAAATGCTGCTCAAAAATATATCAGGTTAGAATAAAGATAATTACTGGCACTCACAATTGAACATGCGCTCAGTATGCATAACGCACATTGGTAGATAGACATGAACTGCGCCGATCCTGTTTTAGCAATGTTGAGATATTTACAATAACCTGGTGCCCACAATGATTCACGACGACAGCATAAAGCCTCTATCGACGTTCACATTCGTGATTGGAAAGGTACCGCTGCAGGACGACGCTATATCTAGTGGTTGCGTTGGAGAGCATTGCCGTAGCATTGCTGAATGCTTTTAACCAAAACGAAAAAAATAAAAAAAGAAATGAACGAATAAACACAGAGCAACACCCATGAACGACAAAAAGGAACAAAACGCAGCAGACAGTTTGAACTCTATAAGTTTGAACTCTATACGTGTGTTACTTCTGCATGTTTCTTGCAGATGTTCACCTCCATTTCTATTACCTGTATCTTCTTTTGCTCTTCTGCGACCTCTCTGGTCGTTGTCTCTTCTTCTCGAGTACGAACCTGTCTTTCGGTTGAACAACAGAGTGCCTTTCTAGACCAGCCAAGTAAAGGGGCAGAGGCTGGTCAAGCGTTTGCTCAATGCAGCTGAACAGGCGGCAACATCACGGCTGTCTCTCTGCTTCTTTCCTTCACTCACTTCATTGTGTGTTACTGCCCGGGACGACGCGACATCGAGACACCACGATCGAAGTGAACGAGCTCTCTTTTAGAGCCTGAGAAGTAATATTTCTTACTGACCTCCAAGGAGGTTCAGGCAGAGTCTCGATGGGACCATCTCGAAGCTCGACACGTTGCGTCCTTGTCAAGTCTTTCACAGCTGGCTGACGCTTCTCTTCGGTGCGAGTGACAGCGCCAGAAGATACAATCACGTACAAGGACTCACAAAGTGCCCTGACCTAACTGCCCTCCGCGCAAAACATAACTTCGAATGTATCGAGCTATAGTACGCAGCTTTCTCGCTTGTGTGTCTTGCTGGCTCTAGATCATACCAGCATGTGAGTGGCTTCGAGTTGAATCAACCCTCACCATTATAACTGCCCTATGGCCTCCACGCACGAGCAAGAAAAGCCGACGTGCTGATTGCTATTAGGGTGTATTAGCAGTGCCGGTAATACCGTTGTATGGATCTTGGCTGAAGAGCCGACTGAAGAGGAGCGGAAGGTGAAGAACGCCACAGTGGCTGTAGACTCTGAAGACTAAAGCAGATAAATATCAAGACCGGTGGTGGAATTTTACATTTGACGCGATCGGCGACTGTAACATGATGTGCATAATGATCTACCTCCCTACTGGCCTGGTGAGCCACCGATGGCGGCGCTGCGAACGGCGCTCCGGTGACGCAAAGGCGAGGATTCGGCTTTTGTCGTCTGCTAGTATGTGGCTAGAACAGCAGCATTTTCTGCATAGTTCGGTGACAGTCGCACGGCGTTCCTCGACTACTAGCGGTATTTTCTTGTAGTGATAGTTCTTGAAGTGGCTGCTAACATTACAGGAGTTTAAGAAACGCTAACATTTAACGTACCTTCTATACATATACATAGAGCCATCGCGGTCAGGATCATGCCACCGGGTTCGTATTGTCACTTACTGGGCTGGATGGTGTTGAAATAGCTCACGTGAAAGCGCGAACGTCCCGCCAAGCGAGTTCAAGAGAGTCTGCGCTGATTTGGAAGCGAAGCGCAATCAATTTTACGGTTTATTCGCAAAAGTTAGCGTTGAACAGACGTGAACGAAAGTTCATACTCCACTCCCAATTGTAGTCACGTACAAAAAACGTTTGCCGACAAAATAAAATTGATAACTTCATCGACCAGAAGGTTATTGCGGACAACTAGCGTAGATTGGGCGAGTTGGATGCACAATAAAACTATCGGCTCCGAATCAAACGCCAGCAGTGGTGCGCGTGGTACAGTTTGCACCCTTATGATTAGAGATAGATACCTCTTGCGGTTTGCCGCTCGTGAGCCAGATTGGTGCTTTCGATTGCGCAGTGCTGCCTAATCGGGTGTGCGTGCATGTCAATGGTGATGACAGGACGGCGCGCATTATACAGTTCCTAATGCTTGGGGAACGCACTCCGCTGTTCGAGTTTCATTTGTCACCGATAATATAGCTTGGTAAACAGTAGGAAAAATCGGCGAATATATCTAAGAAGAGGAGAAAGGGAGCTCTTTCCGCCCATTCTTTTGGCCCCTTTGGCTGGTTATTGCTGTAACAAGATTGAATATTTTACGCTGAAAGCTATGGATTCCTGATCAAACGCGAAAATTCACCGCCGGCGTCCCTAGTCGGCAGCGTCAAAACGAGTGATGCAAAAAATTATCAAACTATGACGTCACCTCATGACGTCCTCACGACATCACAGACCACCAATATTTGCGACGTCATAACGTCACGTCACATGATGACGTCATCACATGATATTGTCGGTTTGCATTGCCTCCGTGATCGGTGGGTCAATCACGGAGACAATGCAAAACCAGGCTATTTGTAAAAAGCTTGCAATGCCTCCGATCCTGGAGGCAGTAACAAAACCACGTTACGTCCAAAAAGCATTCGGAAGGAGGCGGGGAACATCGACCGAACATCGATGAACAAAAAGAAGATGGATTTCGCCTTCGAGTCATCTTAGGCAAACGCATAAGGGACCCTGCGAGTCTTTTTAGTACAGTGACCGCATCACACCCTATCAGGAGTCCACGGCTGAGAGTGATTTACACTATTTTTTTGCAAATATATCTTACTAAGACCTTTGAAGCGAAAGCTTTGCATTGATCTACGTTAGTATAATTACACTAATTCTGTTCAACATACTTTCAAACGACCGGGGACGATTCAACAAACGTTGATTTATTAACGTATGGGTTAAAATATGCTACAAAAAAAGAAACAACTCCGCACAACCTACGATATATTTCATGTCACCGTCGTGCATCCCCTTTTCACACTTGCTCTCAACCTTTTTATTCCTTGTTTATACTTCAAGTACTTACGACGCGCCTACACGGCAGCTGTTGAAAACTTTGATTCAATGAAAGGTTGTTGCCTGTAACGACCATTTAATTTATTTGAATGACATCACACGTCGCTTGTCATGCGCTTAAAACTCCGAACAAAGGAATTGAATCTAAGGAGCAGGCTTGGCAACCGAGCACGCGGAGGACGCGGTGTACGTATATTGCGCTTTAACGCAGACACGGTAGCCGAAGCCCGAACGCTGAAATCAGTGATCGCAAATGGGCCGGAAAGTCATTTTGAATGCGGCCCAGCCATAGGACAGTCGCGAAAAGAAATCGTCGCCATACACGCAGATGTACACATTGATGGCTCCGCGAAATCGAACGGAGTTGCCGTCAGCCCACTCCGCTCGATTTCGCTGGGCATTTTGCTTGAACATTCATTGCATATTGCTTTATGAACTTGCCCACTAATATTTCAATAACTCGAGCAGGAAAGATTGGCCGGTAGCGTCGAGCAGCCTTCACGTAGCGAACGCGCGCTCAAAGAGCGGCACCCGAGTCCCCTCTCTGACGTCACACGCGAGAGGGCGCCACTCAAAGATCTCGAGGTCAATACGGGATTGCCGCGTATACCGTACCGTATACACTACGGTATTACCGGTTCCATGTTAAGTGACACAAACAAATAACTTCTAAGCTGCGCGAGTTGCTCTGCGTATAGGGATGTGATAAGGTGACTATAGTGGCTAGTACTACAGTTATTGCAGGTTAAAGTAGCGACCTGCCCACCACAGCGGCACGGTAATTAGTTACCTACCATACAGTAAACAGGCACTGCTAAAAGACCCTATTGTTTTGGATTAAGTTCACAAAACGGTCTTTCTGTCGCATAGAAAGTGCTTGGAAACGTGCCCCTCTGTGGCAGCGGTGCTCGTGGGCATGTGTCCGAGGTAATACAGAGACGTGTTTTATCTGCGTATGGCGTGACCAAAGGCAATGTGGCCGCTCAGTCGCTAGTATACGTTTATTTGCGAAGGCTAAATGAGAGTGGAACGACGCCAACCTGGCCAGTGACGAGTTCGTATATTCTCGTCCATGTTACCCCTCCGCGTCTACATTCAACGGCGCCGCGTTTCTGAAGGTAATGCGTGTACAATGACCTACATTTTGCTGGACTTGTTGCTTGTTCCGTAGGCATTTCTTTAATATTTTATAAAGCGAAACATTGTTTTCCTGTTTCTTGCCGACTTTTCGTGTCCTGACTGTTGCTTTATAGCAGAGTAGGACACTCGGATCTCTGAGCATGGACCATTGAGTACTACAGGGATCGACAACATGATGGAAACTGTTTTGACGATTACGCAACTTGAGCGACTCTATACGAGGCCGCATTATTGACGACCTTCAGTAGGTTTCCTTGTAACGCACATAAAATACAGGACAAAAATACAGGCACACATAGACAGACGTAGCGCTCTGTGTGTCCATGTGTGCCTATAGTTTTATACTGTTTTTTTTATGTGCGCAACAAGGAAACTTGCTCAAGATGTGCTACCTACAAGCCCGCATCGCATCCCTCGTTATTGACGAGTCCCCCTGAATGGTTATGCACTACTGTCAGCGGGTGTATAGCGGCCTTAATTGTATTAACACATCTGTCGAACTACTTTGCCTACATACGTCGTATCAACGTTTTTACATTGGCCCTCGTGACACTGACAGCCACAGGTGACGAGGCGATATTCGGGGCGCGCGGTACTACGGCTACCTCTCTAACTGTTGACAGCAAGTTTCCGATTGTCTAGACTCTAACAATGAGCTGGATTTCTCTCCCTCTATATCGTGTTTCAACTGCGCACTATTAGTTTGGTATAAGCATGTGCAAAAGTGTCGTTTTCTTTAGGTGTCTATTTTATATCATGCTTCAAGAGCGGTAACTACAACTTTTAAGGCACTATTTTTGTTGTCGCTGCCACTTTTTTTGAAGTGCGCTAATGCATTTACCTTTGGGGAACTTCACCCATAGTTAAAAAGGCCGCCGTAGCGGAGGGTTCTGAAGTAATTTTGACCCTCTGGAGTCCTTTACTGAGCTTGTAAAACACGGCGAACGAGTATTTTACACATATTTTATATTATATTTTTGTTTGCATTGCATTGCCATCAGAATGCGACCAACGGGGCCGGATGGCGAAACCTCAACCTTTTGCCTAACAGCAGAAGCATAACGGTAACGGCACTTACTTTCACAGTTTCACTAAGCGGGACTGAAATGTAGTGCACCAATGTACATTGCAGTACAGGTCGCCCCCAGATGATCGCAAGAGCAAATGGCCTGGAAGAAACCGGGGCAAACAGTCTGGCTTCCTTTTACCGTTTCCACTCTAAGTTTCGTTTTATTCTATTTAGTTTCCTTAAAGATCTAAGACGTCGTAGGCGCGCACCGGAGCTGCAATAAACAAACCGGACGTTAAGGTCCTTGCGCGTGAAGGAAGGAAGCCGCTAACAACGAACATTTAACTGGTTGGCAGCTGTTCTCGTGATTACCGCTTAGTGGAAAGCAAAGCGCGCAAACGTCCCGAATAGTGTGGAACACTGGTATGCTGACAGCCGGCTGAAAACACAGAACGATCGAGACAAGAAAAGAAGTAAGAAAAGAGGAAGCGTGAGAACGAGGAAGAGATAGAGATAGAGAGGCGTTAGCACACTGGCAATTGATGCTAAATCGAGCAGACGGGAAGTGCTCCCTTCCTGCGAGGAGTCGCTGCCGGCGGTAAATGTGCTGGCGAAGGGAAATAGCGCGCGCAAGGAACTCAATCTATGTAGGTGTCGACACTCGTGCACGCTGTTTCAGCGTTCTTACAGGGCCCCAAATATCCGATGGACCGCCACAGCTATACTCGGTTCCCGGTCATCACTTGGAGCTGTCTGCATCGTGGAGCTCGGAGTACACATCACTGACAGTGCCATTACGCCACCCACTCACCTCTATTCAACCTATCTCACGTTTATGCACGTGGCTTGAGTGGACGTTGGGAATGACCCATAACTGTGAAAACACCGCTTCTTAAAAACGGGGATCACGAAAAGATGCTTGACCGGCACCGCGTCCACTGTTGCCACAGCGAACATGTTTATCGAAAGCAAGCGAGGAGACCCGAGAATGTCTGAAACTGTTCGAGCGAGGTTTATTGCTTAGCGCGTCTGGTAACACGGTTTCTAATTTATTTTATGAAGATTGTTGGGTTTAACAGCTGCAAATACACTTGAAGAAGGAGTTTGAGAGGAATTTCAAAATGTGCGTGTTTTGGGCGGTTATTCCTTTTAAATCAGAGAGGGAAAAAGGTAAGCAGATTGAGGCTATAAAAGGTTCTTCTGCATCTTCAACGCTAACACGTTGAAGACTTGTGCACAAAAACCTGACCACATTGCTTGGACTCAGTATTGAAGCTTTTGCTTTTGAGGACATGCTAAGAATTTACTGACGGATGTAACAGCCATTACACATTGTAACATATTGTGTCTGGAGCACATGAAGAAACATGCGAAAATCGTTTATTTTGAAGTACGTCTTTGACCGCAGAAGAGTTAAAAAAATAGTTAAGGGCCGCTTCGCACTAGCGGCGCCAAGCCTGAAAGGAGTGCGGAGATGGGCGGCCTGCCTTCTTCCTCCTTATTTTTCTGCGAAAGCTGCTATGAGATCACAACAAGGGCCGTTTTTGGCGCCGTAGTTGTCCGCCACCGCTGCGGCCGGTGTCCGTAACCACTATTGCGCGAAATAAGAAAAAAAAAACTAAATAAGAAAAATATCCGGGTTGGAACGAGGATCGAACTTGGGCCCTCTGCATGGGACCCCAATATTCTACTTCAAAGCCATGCCGGTGCTTGAAACTGCTTTGCAAAAAGACCCTATACAAGCTTTATTTAGGGAAGGAACCACATTAACATATGCAATGTAGCGTGATAGAAGAATAAAATAACAATCAGGTGTCACACAACGCGAATTCTGTAACCAGGCGTTACACAATGCGAATTGCGCAACGAGTGGGTTATTGAATGCTTCCAATCCATTACAAAGGGCTCTACCATAATTCTTCATCGTCATCAGCCACAGCACCAACAGAGTGCACATAATGCCTTACAGGTGTTTAGCCTGTAGCACGGTTCTCTGCGGAATGACGAAAAATTTCATAGTGGCTGCTTTGCTACTTCACAGAATATATGATGATTCATAGCGTAGTGGGTTCCTCGAAAGTGCACCTCTATTGGTTGCCAACGAAGCCCATAAGGCTCCCATGACACATTTCTTCAGGGTCTCAATAAAGTTAATTCCCCTCTCTCTATCTCTTTCTCACGTTAACGTATGTTATAGAGCATGGTGGGAGAGTGAAATAACAACCGGGCGTCACACAATGCGAATTACGTAACTAGTGGGTAGTTTAAAGCTTCCAACTCATTACAAAGGGATCAGCCATAATTCTTCATCGTCATCAACCGTCGTATCGACAAATTGCACATAATGCCTTACAGATGGTACCTCGCTTCTCCGCAGAATGGCGAATAATGTCGTGGTGGGTGCGTCGTCACGGCGTTCAGCCTCACATTTGTATTGTGCCTAATAAAAGAAATGGTGCTGGATAATTCTACAGTGGCTTGAGACTCACCTACCGTCGCAATTGCGTAATAAATGTGTTAATGTGTGTCCCGGATGTCCACACGATTTGACAACCTTGTACAGGGGCCGGTCGCTGGAAAAGATATATTTCGTTTACTGCGTGGGCGTTGCGCCATTGCTTAATACAAGCGCAACGTACAAAATGGTGCCGTTTTCTATCCCAAGCGGCAGCTTCCATGCGACCTTTAGCAAAGTATAAACTTGTTTGTGCCTCAGCAGATCTAAAACTTTACGCGTGGTGGACGGAGACATTATCCGGAAACAAAGGAAATTACGACACAGCGCATTCTGTGACACTTCACCACGGCCCACTCACTGCGCAATTTTGTGCTTCAAGCGTGAATCCCACCCATGTAGCCCTAAAATGTGACTGATACGTTTGAAGAGCTTTGTTCGAATATCTGTGCCGAACGTCGGAAACGAACGACTAAAAGGATAGGCTCAGATAAAAGGCTCTTTAACGCGCAATAGAGTAAGTTGTGGAATAAAGGGATTTTGTGTCGGCATGCTGCATTACAAAGCGATGTAAAAAGAACAAAAAAATATAGAGAGGTACACGCCAACGCCACTTCGAAAGCGTCAGACTCTGCGGCTTCTATCTTCAATACTGTCCGTGCCATATTTAGCAAGAAGCAAACACGGAGCAGGACGAATTTTCCTTCAGCTGCTAAACTTTTTCTTAAACACCTGTAAGAGTTTTTCATATGAAACTTTGTGCGGCAGTGGGATGGACGACAATTTTTTTTTACTGTGATGAGTATTTGCGTCTATTTATCGCAAATACTAATCACAGTGAAAATAAAATTGTCACCCATCCCACTGCAGAACAAAGTTCATTCATTCATTCATTCATTCATTGTGATGAAGAATAAAATATTTTCTCTATTTTTCATTGAACGATCCAGGCGACGAGGGAAGATAGTGAAGGTAACTTTGGCTATACGCTAATGTCTCACAAAAAGCTGTACACGCAGATACAAGGTTCGCTGGCTTTAATTTACTGTTCTGTACGATTTGCATTACTATTGTAACAGCGAAGAAAAGCCTATGAGTACATGAGAAGTGCACCATATTTCCTCGCACAATGCATCACTTACAGATCTGTTCTGCGCACGCCGGCATAGTGGAAGAAGGTTCATGAAAAGGGAAAGCTCTTCATCCGTTCGTATGCAGCGCAAACATGCAAAGAAAGAAAGAAAGCTTCCCAGATGGCAAAATATTCATCCTGGTCTGCGATTCGAGTCCAGTACTGTCGCCTTTGCGGGATGCTCTCTTGACTCACGTTGGCTACCAAGGTAAGTTAATTTGCCGTAATTAAGTTAATGATAAAGCATTTCTGTCACATATTAACTGCTAAATCGCTGCTTAAACTTTATTTTCTATGCTTCTAACTTTTGGGAGAGCGGGGGAAGTCATACAGAAAATTTTATAATACGAAATGCGCCGCACGCGAACGTCCGACCAGTGCCGACTGCGGCACTAACAAATGGCATCTCGTACAAGTTAAGTCAATATCTATCTATCTATCTATCTATCTATCTATCTATCTATCTATCTATCTATCTATCTATCTATCTATCTATCTATCTATCTATCTATCTATCTATCTATCTATCTATCTATCTATCTATCTATCTATCTATCTATCTATCTATTCTTCCAGCAAACCAAAGTTATCTTATCCCTTTCCTAGCCAATGATAAGCTAGTCACTGAATTATAATTTGGCATTTAGTTTATTTAAGAGCTTCAAACCTGTTACAAGAGTGGATTTCATTTGCTTACCGCACCTGACCTGCACACTCTCGTGATCGACAGAAACAGTTATCGATAACTAGGGCACATGTTGCACGTACCGGCGCAGGTTTTAAGTCATAACAATGAAGCGGTTCGTCATGTTTACGTTGGTGCTACACCTCTTGCATCGCTCTCGGTTATCTCGCGCCTGGCGCACGCCGTAGCAAAACAAAACTGTTGTTTACTTAGCGCGACCGCGTCCACCGATGGCTGCACGGCTGAGCACGGTTGGAAAACTTTTACTGTGTGGGCTGGAGAACGCTCAGTCGTAAGCACCGAAGTGTGAGTGCATATTCGAGCATAGCTATGTCGTACTGCGCCTTCGCGAGAGAACATAGTCAGCGCTAGAGTGACCCAGAGAACGCGTCTAATGAAATGTATTTGGGGCGACCGCTAAAAGACGAAATTCTTCTGGATTGTACGAAATACGGGGCCCTCCATCCGAGAGTACACTTTCCTAAATAAAGAAAATGGTCTCGCGGTGAATGCGGCTACTGCTTACGTCACGGCCACCTCATGTAACTTGAAATGCAGTCAATGAAAAGAAACGAAAATGCGCGCTCGAGTCGAGAGCCTGACAAGGCCACTCTGTCGTCGTGATTTCCCCGAGGTCTTGCCGATGCGGAGATGCAGGAGTCCGAGTCTGAGTCTCCAATTCCCCGAGGAAGCACGGTTCCGGAGGGCACCAGATATCTGACCACCAGATTTAGACGAGAAGGGCAAAACAAACATTGCCAGACCGCCGAGGCTCACTGGGCCAGTATAACACAACAACACGACGACCTCGCCTCGTCCGTTCCTTATTTGGAGCGAGAGCCGCCGACGACAGAGAAGGACGCGCCACTCTTCCTTCTAGCGGAATTCCTTGCTCCTAACGTGCAAGATATCTTGTGCGGGGAATAAGGAGAACGCCCCATGCGAATTATCGAGAGCAACAGTCGTTCTCGTGAGCCTCATCCAGGGCAAATGAACTCGTGGTGACCGTGCAAATGGACGACCATGGTAGGAAACCAAGTTGGTGTGGAGTGCGCAAAGTCGGGGAAATGTCTCAGAACATGGATTACTGGCTCAGAAAGCATAGCGATGTAGTAATAGAATGGCTAGCGTGAATAGATAGATAGATAGATAGATAGATAGATAGATAGATAGATAGATAGATAGATAGATAGATAGATAGATAGATAGATAGATAGATAGATAGATAGATAGATAGATAGATAGATAGATAGATAGATAGATAGATAGATAGATAGATAGATAGATAGATAGATAGATAGATAGATAGATAGATAGATAGATAGATAGATAGATAGATAGATAGATAGATAGATAGATAGATAGATAGATAGATAGATAGATAGATAGATAGATAGATAGATAGATAGATAGATAGATAGATAGATAGATAGATAGATAGATAGATAGATAGATCTATCTATCTATCTCTTTTTGCAGCCTGGCGCAGGTGTTCACGTTCACCTAAATGTAAGGACAATATAGTTCGTGCAATCTCATGCCGATTGGAAAGTAAAGGCCAAACAGTAAAAAAAACCTTGACGATGGGATTGCGAGCATATCATAAGTGTGATCTATTACCAAAAAGGGTGAGTGGTGTTATTTTCTGACTTAGAGTGAACATTAAACGCTGTCGTGAATGCTATTTGCCAAGATAATGAGATAATAATTTGCGCGTCATTATGATTCTTAAAGCAGCAGCTCAATAAAGCTTAGACTTTGCTTCTTCAATGCCTTCCGTTTGAGAGGGTCAAATGTCTCTGGTGCATAAAAAACAAGATCAGAGGAACCTCTGCTGCCAAACAATATGCAGAGTGGTCGTATCTCTGGTCCATAAACTACAATTTTCTTAGAATTTGAACAAAAGTCTATATTGACAGCATGAGGCGTGTGTTGGCATAAATTTGAAGTCGATTCTCCTTCCGTGAACAAGAGCGGCACTTCGCGACCACAGCAAATTGATCGAGCGCTATGAAAAGAAGCTTAACTTCATTAAAATTTCCTGAAGGCATAAAAAATGCCAATGACGCATTTCTTGGTAGAAACAGTAACGCAGTTTCAGTTTTGGTACTGCCCACCGCCAGGTGTTGCATGTTGAAACCCACCGTCATTATATAAGCAAAAGAACTTATCCAAATGTCATGCGCCGTCTTAATCGCTGAAAGCGATGTTTGCATGAGAAGACAATGGAGGCTTAATGGCGTATTGTGACTCACTGCACATATCTGTGACGATGGTGTCGTTCAGTCAACTTGACTGTAGCTATAAGAGCCAGCTAACGAGTGTGAAAGCATCTGTTATCGCAAGCACATGTTCAGAAATCAGGATGTTTGACATTGAGAACAAAAAGCGATGAGTACCAATGAGAAAAAGAGCATAACAATCAAGTACATGTCGTGTAAAAAAGTATTAGACGATATGTCACGGGATCGAATACGTAAAATTTGTTAATTACTTGCTTCTGCTTATGATGTGGCGGCCAGTATTCTACGTGAAGAGATTGCTTGTAGTAGTCCTTATTTCCGATGCGAAATCCCCCTTCGACGTTGGGCAGTGGGCCAGGCAGGATAATAATAATATTAGTTTCCCGGGTCTAACCTGCCAAAACCACTGTATGATTATGCAAAAAACGGAGAAACATCTGGCGTCTTTCGTTAAGCAGCTGGCGTCTTTTCGTTTTGCTTTAGAAACATCTGGCGTCTTTTCGTTTTGCTTTTAGAAAACATCTGGCGTCTTTCGTTCGTTTTCGGTCAAGCCCAGCTTTCACAAGCAAGGCAAAGGCCAAGCCCAGCTTTCACAAGGGAATGGATGTGTTATCGTCACCACACGTCCGAGCGCTCCACTTCTGACTAGCTTACCTCTGCAACGCCTACCGCGCTGCAAGCTCCCATTGTGATTGAAAATTTCGTTGAATCGCACCGAAAAACACAGACTAGAAGAAGCAGACAGGACATCGCTTACTTGCCATCTTGCTCCCATTGTGATGTCCATGGCAGAAGTCCGTGCAGGTCCACGATGTTCTACGCAGCCGACACGTGCGCGAATAGCAGCAAAGATAAGCGTGGGGGCTCATGATGATGATGATAGCTTTCGCATTCAGCACACACATTACACCCGGCTTAAACAACTCTGCTGTTAATAACAACATTCGTTTCTACATAACCTTTAGCGAGGATGTCCGCATCCTCTCTGAAACCCTCCTCCAGGAATGCAAACAAGATCCAGTCAATGAGCGTTTGAAAGGGGTTATTGCATTTGCTGCACAGAGCTGTGCCTCCATGAAGAATGTGGTACGCAGAATATCGTACCGTGTTTAGTACAAAAATCATGGGCTTCCCGCACCGATGCGAGTGATGGATCTTTAATGATGTCCCGGTCCCAGCCCTCTAAAGACTGTGTTTGTGCTGAACAAACCGACATTAATGTTTCTTTGCCCGTAGATGCTCCTGAGATATTAGACAAACATAAAACTAAAATAGTAAAGGAATCGAGAGCACGCCGCATTTCTGTACATTCGTCGGCGCCGGGTTTTTCGCGTAGAACGCCGCCGCCTAAATCTGTAACTAATAACAAGTTTCGCTTGAAAAAGAGCTTTTCAACGCTTTCGGGGTGTTTCGCGCTGTATTTTTAAAGTATACTTGTAACCGTAAATGTCGCCGCAGTGTCGCATTTGCCATAAGGTGTGTACAGTGAAGACAGTTGTAATTTCTCTCCTCAGATAGGAAGCACTTACCAAAGACGTACGAGGTAACGGTCGTGAGTTTAGTGGTTTATAGTGTAAACGAGACGCAAAACAAAACGAAAAGAAACTAAGTATGTGCCTGGCAATAGCGCAGGTCATCGTCAGTAGGTGCACGTTGCTCCCAGTGCGGCAATGCTCATGGAGCGAACCACTTCCAACTTACTGTTGCAAGAAAAAAAAAAGTCAAGAAACTAAAAAAAAAGGAGAGTCCGCAAAAGTACTTACGCTCTTGTTCTCGGACGGCGCAAGTTGTTGATTCGGGTCCCGTCTACGCTTGGAATAAAGCACGATGGGACCTTAGTGTTGTTTGTACCGTCATTATTTCTGAGCACACGTTTACGCAAGCGCAAAAAGGGAGCCAGTGCTTGAGAGTAGCATTGGCTTTTTTTTGTTCGCACAGTTCACGAACAAAGACGTAGGTAGATTACTCTGTTCGCGTTAGGATGGTTCTACAGACAAAATTAAGCGCCCAGACGTTTTGCAAAGCGAGTCTTTAAAAGCGAGCTGTCTGGTGGATTTTTTCAGAGTGCTTCAGTTTTCCTGACTGTACTACATCAACTTGAGCAACCAGGTACGTGCCATTAGGTATGTGCCAGAGTAGACAACATGGATCCTTGGATTTATACAACTGGGTATGTGCGACTATGTAATAATTGTTGTGGTTTTACGCCCCAAAACCACGCTGTGATTATGAGAGACGCAGTATTAGGAGATTGTAAGAGGGCACCGGAAATTTAGACCACCTGGGGTTGTTTAACGTGCGCCCAAATCTAAGCACACGGGCCCCTAGAATTTGCCTCCATCGAAATGCAGCCGCTGCGGCTGTGATTCCATCGCGCAACCTGCGGGCCAGCAGTCAAGCCCCACAACTAGGGGTATGCGAATAGTAAATTTTAGAACCGAATCGAATATGAATCGAATAGTGATGACACCGAATCAAATACGAATACAAATAGGCATAATGTAGATACATTAGAGCTGATGTTAAAGTACAGAATTCCATATTTCTGCTTTGTTTACAAAATAAAACTGTCGATTTACATATATTGCGAAGTATCGAAAGACTGGGGTTCATTTAGCCATCGATACTTAAGCAGCAACACCGGTCACGACCTTCGTAAAACACACATAGCTGTGGAAAGAACACGCACAAACTATGTAATGCAAGCAATAGACTTCCAAATTATGAAATTATGTAATAAGCACCCTGCAATAATTGAAGTGGCACGATCGTGCACCAACTCTAAAAATTTCAAAATGAAAATTCGTTCCCTCTTCAACATTTAGGATAAATGCACTTTTGGCACGGCTGGGTGACTGCAGTCTCCCATACAATTTGTATGCATATATTTGTATTCATATGTACTTTTATGTGTATATATGTGCTTATATGTGTATTTGTGTATATGTGTGTTCATTTGTGCTGTATGTTTATACGTGCGCATTGTAATGACTTTTATTCTGCGCCCCTTGAACCTACTTGTGCCCAAATGCGGCAAGTATGCGAAATACGAGTGCCTGCTGCGGCTTGTAGTGACATTGTATAGTGTAGAATTGTTTTGTCTTCAAGCTGACTGCTGCTTTGGTGAAACTGCTTGTTTCGTGCATTTTGTATTCATTTGTGCATGGCTATGTAAGCACTGCTGCTGTTACGCCCAGCGCGAGCAGGACCACGTCAGGAGTCAAACCACCTCCTCTTGTCCGGACCGCGGGCAATGCCACTGTATTGTCCAAAAAATGAATAAAGGAAATGAATAAATGAAATCGAATACTGTTCGAATACTTTTCTAATAGTAATTCAACCGTTTTCAAAGCAGCCCTACACTGGTAAAGTAACAATTTCAAAAAAGCCCAAGCATTCGACAACATTTTATTTCCCCATTTACAAGCTTTAACAAAGAAACAGTAGGTTTCCTTTAGCCCACAAAAATACCACGATTATTAAACTGAAGCAAGCTCGTATAGAGGAGCAACTAGAGCATACAACATATTTTGTAACTGCAGCATGAAATATAGCAGTGACTTCATTATTCAAGGTGGTCAAAAGATTTTAAATAAAACTGATACATGAATATTAAGATATTTTCATAAGTTCACATCATCATGGATGTCATGGGGGAGATAGTGAATTTGTGACACTGTCACTTCTGCGACGCTGGAGAGAGAGAGACTCTTTATTGGAAAAACAGAGATTTTTGCCGGCGTCAGTATAAAACCGCTGGCATGCTACTCTGTGTAGGGATGGGGAAGGGGGTTGACAGACTAAAGAAGAGAGAGAAGGAAATAATAATAAAAAGAAAGAATATAAAAAAATGAAATGCGCAAGTGAACCTGATAGAAATTTTTGCAACGAGTGTGTCAGGTAAGTGAAGCCTTTGCTGTATGAAATAATCGGGTGCAATCATTAAAGCTTTCCTACTAGGCCAATGTTTGACAAGTAATTAAACAGGGACTGTAAAACCCGTCGCTGTTTAGAAGGGCCGGGCACTGGGACTAATATGTTGGGCAACGTTAATTGATCGTGACAAATCATGTCCATTTGTCTCTCAAACACTGCTCTCTCATCGCGGTACGCGGAGCAGTCCAGTAATATGTGCTCTACTGTCTCTATGCTGCCACAGTTATCACAGCAGGGACTAGTGGTGCGCCCTATGCGGTACAAATAACTGTTCGTGTATGCCACGTTCAGTCGAAGACGATGGTACAGTGTCTCAAGTTGGCGAGGAAGTGTTGGGGAAATTTTCGCTCTCACTTCTGGTTCAATGCAACGCAGACAGTTATCTTGTTGGAGCGGCAGATTCCAGAGGCGGTCATTTTCTTGATAGGCATATTTTTTTGCGATGTTCGAGGCGTCGACTTTAGTAAAAAATATTCTTCTGAATTTCCGGTACTGGAGTCCATTTCGGGCTGCTTCGTCCGCTTTTTCGTTTCCTGAAATACCAGCATGGCCAGGTATCCATTGGAACTTAATGTAATGTCCATCAATCTTAGCCTTGTGATGAAGATAGGCGATATCAGATGCTACACTTGGGTGATTACCATGCTTGTGTCTGTTCCATATACTTTGTAGGGCTGCTTTAGAATCTGTAAATATCACCCATGTTTTTGGCAGTTGCTGTCGTAGTATAAACTTAAGAGCCTCTTCAATGCCATATAGCTCAGCTGACGTAGAAGATGTCGCTCTCTCAAGACGATACGAGAGGGATTTTCCTGTTGAGGGCACAAAAACTCCATATGACGATCGACGTTGGCTTGTAGAACCATCTGTGAATATGTGCGTTTCGGCTGCGTATTCTTTATACATATACTCCAACGCTATCTGATGAATTGCTGCTTGGGGCATTTTCCTTTTTGCACTAATTCCGGGGATATACGGCACAATTTCTAGTGGTGACAGTGTCCAGGGTGGGATGTTCTTTGGCATAATAGGTGACGTCTGAGCAGGGATCGTAATACGTGCGCCTATGCTTCCGACGGCCTGCCCGAAACTAGATGTAGCACTGGCTTTAGAAATATTCTTTAGAAAGTGGTTCTTGTTGTGAAGAACGTGTCTGAGGTGAATCCGAAGTGTCTCCTGCGAAGCTATCACTTCAAGAGGCAGACATCCGGCTTCTGCTACAGTTGCTACTCGAGACGATCCCTTTGGAAGGCCGAGACATATTCGAAGACAGTTGTTACGTGCCGCTTCAAGTTTTCTCTTGCTTGTATAAGACATATTATGCAGGATGGGCAGGTGATAACGCAAGGTACCGTCGACGTAGGCCTTTTGAAGGAGCACCATTGTTCGGCAGTTGCTGCCCCACTGTGACCCGGCTAAAAATCGGAATACGTGCGACGCCGACGAAATCTTCTCAGTCAGTTTCTTCACTTGAGGAGACCATGTGAGATTCCTATCAATCGTCACCCCAAGAAACCTTTGTGTCTTCACGTATGGAAGGGTGCGACCACCCAACACTAGTGGGTATTTTTCCATTCTTCTCCTCGAGAAAGCCATAGCAACGCTTTTGTCGGGGGACAGTTTGAGACCTCTTGAATTTAGGTAGGCCGATATGTTTGCCAGCGCTCTCTGGAGACGTTGTTGGGTGTTTCTTCGGGAACGCGCCGCACTCCAAATGCAGATATCGTCCGCATACAGTGTGATGCTGACGCCACGGGGCAGGTTTCTTTTCAGATGGATAAGCACTAGATTAAATAATACCTGGCTCAACACAGCTCCTTGCGGTACTCCCTTTTCGACGGCATGGAACGTTGTAGGGCCCTCCGGTGTACACATGAAAAGTTGGCGCCCTTGAAGATAATCTGCAATCCATGCGTAAAGCCGTCCTCCAAGACCAAGGGTTTCCAAAGCGTCAAGTATTGCTTTGTGATAGACGGAATCATATGCGGCCTTAATGTCTAAAAATAACGCAGTAGGTGTGTTTCCGCAAGCCAATTCTTCTTCAACTGATGAGATCAAGGCAATGACATTGTCAATGGCAGACCTATTTTGACGGAAGCCATTCATTTCCTCCGGGTAAATTTTCTTAGTTTCCAGAAACCAGTCAAGACGTTTGTGAATCATTTTTTCGAATAGCTTCCCTACGCAACTAAGCAGAGATATGGGTCTGAAGGAGGCGTAATTTGTTGGCTGCTTTCCCGGCTTCAGGGATAACTTTAGCAAGTTTCCATTCCTTAGGAACCTCCCCATTTATCCACGAGGCGTTATAGTACTCCAGAAGACGTAGGCGAGATGTGGGGCTTAAGTTTGCGAGGGCTGCATAACTCACGCCGTCATGACCAGGAGTTGATCGCTTGTTGGTGTCGCTGATTGCTGCCTTGAGCTCGTCAATTGTGAAAAGTTCCTCTAAGTCAGGAAAGGTCGCTCGAGGTGTACAAGTCTGATGATTTGCAATGTTCAGAGATGGCGTTGCCCCGCTGGAAAGGAGCCTACAGTACTGCTCTGCCACCTCTTTCAGCGATGCGCGCTCATGTAGTGACAGCGCAAGAAAAGGGTAAAGCTGTTGTGGCTCCTTGCGAATGCCTCTGATGACTCGCCAGATTTTGCTCAGCGGTTTTCGTATATCCAGCGTACCACAAAAGTCTTTCCATCTTTTTCGGTTCAGTTTGGTTAAGTAACGTCGTATGTGTCTTTGTGCCCGTCGGCAAGCTCTGAGGTCTACGATACTTTTTGTACGTAGTGCCTTCCTTTCGGCACGCCTTCGAATGGCACATAATCTTTCGAATTCTTCGTCGTTAGTTGGCAGATTACATCGTTTAACGACAGAGCGAGTGCTTTTTTGGAGGCAATGAGCTATTGTCGGTATTAATTCTGCATTCGTAGTCGAGGCTGTGATCCCTTTGTCTACCGCTGCTGTGTAAGCGTCCCAGTCTACCGACTTCAGTGTCACTTTCTTGGGCGACGTCCGAAGATGACGGGCAGAGATTAGGATAGGGTAGTGATCGCTTCCTCGAGTCTCGAAGTCTGTACACCATCCAAACATTTGGACCACTTGACTTGAGACGAATGTGACATCGATGCAGCTGACAGTCTTCGGATTTTTCAGGTAAGTTATGCTGCCATCATTTAAGGGCTCTATATTGTATTTTGCAAGAAGTTTGGCCAGCTTAGCACCACGAGCACATGTATAAGAACTGCCCCAGATCTCGTTATGTGCGTTGAAATCGCCACAAATAATATGCGGAGACTGAGTGCTTGTCAACAAGTTTTCGAGTCTTGATACGTCGAACGGTGATCCTGGTTCCAAGTAGACGCCGATTAGGGTAAACACTTGAGATGCAATCATTGTGGTTGCGCAAACATATTCATTCTTGTCATGTGGTCCAACGTCAATCACAGATGCAGGCACATCGTTTCGAAATCCAATGAGGAGTCGGCTAATTCCGCTTTGTCGCCTGGAATGATGAAAATAATAACCTTGTAACCTAAACTGCTCGTCGACGCGAGACTCGGAAATGACCATGAACGGGAAACGGTACACTCCCGCTAGATACTTAAAGTCTGGTAACTTGGACCGCAAACCGCGAGCATTCCACTGGAAAATAGTACATGTGCGAAAGTGCTTGTTGGTGGACACCGCTGGCGAGTCGATTGGTAGCGAATCCATGGTTGTTACTCAGAAGAACCACGGCGTTGCGCCGTGGGAGAAGTCGTCACTAGTGGTTCAAAAGCCAGGACTGCCTGTGGGATGTCTTTCAACGATGGGTTGGCACATAGGAGAGCCTTGATTGCCGCGAACATCATGGGAATCAGCACACTTGATATGTCCTGTATGGTGCTGCCACCCAACAGCTTTTCTTGGCCCTTCCTATTCTGTTGCGACTTTGGGGACATTTGTTGTTGACTTGCATCTGGATCACTTGAGGACTTTTCTTGGCTCTTTGCAGATGATGGTCTTTTCTGGTTTCCTTTCATGACTGAGGCAAATGACTTTTTCGAGGTTGTGTCGCTGCGCTGGATTTGCTGCTCTTGCTGCTTTTGATTTGTAGATGTGAATATCACATCCGGATTCGGCGGCGGTTCTCGTCGTTTTCGCGCTTTTCCCTGGAATTGCTCCATTGTCCGTGCTAGAGTAGCTGCTTTCTTTTTGGGGCACCCGCCATATGATGCAGCATGGTCAGCTCCACAGTTTGCATATCGAGGCTGAGAACGTGACGTACACTCCTTGTGCGTATGTGCGCCAGCGCATATCTTGCAGCGGATGGGGCCGTTGCAGTATTTCGCTATATGCCCATGCCTTTGACATCTGAAACACTGAGTAGCGGATCCTATATAATCCGTTACAGGATAACTGCAGATTCCAAATGACACTCGGCTTGGTAAAGGGGCGTCTTTAGAGAATTCGAGGATGACCGAACGTCTTCGGGTCTCCATTACAACGCCATCTTCGTTTGGAATGTAAGCAACTTGCCTTTTAGCAGATATAACCCCTTGTTCGCTCAAATACTCCTTGAGGTCGTCATCTGAGTACTCAACAGGGACGTCCTGTATCCTCCCGTACGTGGCAGAGTAGGAGTACGGAACTCGTGCTTCTACAGCAATACCCGCCAGGTCTGTCACCGCGAGGAGGCGATTAGCTGCAGGAACTGAAGACATTGTCACCATGAGGCTGCCATCCTTGTTGAGACGATGGCTGAGTACCTTTTCTTGGGCTGTTGTCACTGACTGCAGAAGCCAGGAGATTTGGGTTGACTTTCCAGAAGCTTCTGTTAGGTTGAGTTGGCTTGAATATGACAGGAACACCTGCAGCTCTTTTCTTTTTGTAGGAGACAACAGTGAAGGCTGCCTGGTCCATCTCTTCGTTGTCTTCTGTAGACGCCCTTGACTGAGCGTCATCCTCACGCAGCCGTTTTCTTGCTTGTTCATCTTCTTTGTGGTCTACAGAATGAATCTGCTGACCTGATGCCTGATTACTTGCGGTGGATGCCATTAGAGCATCATGAAGGGTGGGCGACAACGGAGGGCCGCCGCGCTGCTGCTTCTGGCCAACACGTTTCGGGAGTCGATCGCTGTACTTGCGTCGCAGGACGGTGACCCCCAGACCGTCCTTCGTTGATGTCGAGGCACAAATATTAAAAGATGAACTCTACTCTTGCTAAAAAAGACTGAAAATTACAGACGAGCGCTTGAGAAGCCAGCCTTTCATACGTCTTCTTCTTCTTTCAGGCAAAAACGCCTTCATCCTTTGAACAATATAGCCTCGATGATCCCGTAAGCACAAGGGCTGCATGCATCTGGGTAACTCGATGATGAGAACAAGAAAAGTTGCCCCTCGTTGTTCAAACGTCTCGTTTCTTCGAGCATTTTTTTTTTCGTTACTGATTATTCGGAAAATATTCGAAAAATATTCGGTATTTCGAATATGCACTATGAGATTCGAGTGCCGAATCGAATATAGCTCTTTCGATTCGTTATTCGAAATTTCGATATTCGCACAGCCCTATCCATAACCACTAGGCTATCGCGGCGGTTGTGCCACTATGTAATTTACTCGACGACACTCGTACAACAAGAAGGGAGGAGTGAGCAGGAAAAGTAGTGGGAGAAGTCGGCTACGCAGAATAGAAGTTATCAGCGGAAGCAGTCAAGTGTG
Source organism: Rhipicephalus sanguineus (assembly GCF_013339695.2). Classification (NCBI taxonomy): domain Eukaryota; kingdom Metazoa; phylum Arthropoda; class Arachnida; order Ixodida; family Ixodidae; genus Rhipicephalus; species Rhipicephalus sanguineus. The sequence goes on from NC_051177.1 coordinate 40,487,717, forward strand.
GAGAAAGCAGTTGTGTAAACATTATGGGACCAGTGCGCGCAGTGGCGAGGAAGGAATGTAGAAAAACAGAAAAGTGAAGGAGTAAAGATGGAGTTTCAGTAAAAATTACGAAATCCCAACAATTGCCGATTCGTGCATATGCTTAACGTTTGTCAATTTTAGAAGAACTGATAGCTGGGCCAGTTGGTGATAATACCTGAACATGATTAACTTAGCGCAACGACGACGAGGACACAAGAGAAGAGGAGACGCTGTGGTTTGTTTCCTCTTCTCTTGTGTCCTCGTCGTCGTTGCGCTAAGTTAATCATGTTCAACTTTGTCGATTTGTTGTTCTGTTCTTGCCGTATTGTCAGTGTTTGAGGCTAAGAAAGATTACCTTTACTTTGTTTGGTTCAAACGCTTTTATCGGCGTTTATTTGGGTACGATATTACCCATGTATATTCAATTGGGGTATTATGTTTACTTTGGTATAAAATTGGAGAAGTTCAGCGTAAGGTGAAAGGTGAACGGGAGCAGAGTGATGAATCAGTTTGGTTGTAACATTACTGTACTTCAAAAAACGCTCAGAACAGGAGGAAAACGACAGGATACTGGATAAACTGTGTGCAAGAACACCATCTCCTTTGTATTATCCAATAATAACGTATTATATTTCGTAACATTTTATTGTTTTTTCCGCCCTTCTTTTTGTGGGTCCTTTGTTACGCCGATACCTTTCCATGTCCAGAGTTGCGTAGAGACACCCACGTACAAATCGGCGAAGTCTGCAGCTACACAGCGGCCTTTCTTTTTCTCGCTCTTGTTCATGTGTTCGGAGTACGTTTCCTTTTGTTTCACGTAAACAGATACTTAAATTGTGACCATAAGAAATTTTTCCAGCCACTTTACTGGAGTTCACGTGAAGTCTTGAAGAAAAAGAAAGATTTCCTGCGACTTAAATCACATCAACCCGTATTATTAAATTGAGCCGTAATAAGAATCCCGGCAACAGACGGAGCATGTACAACGTGTGCGAAAAAAAAATTCAATTTACAGCACTCTCCAGGAGAAAAAACAAAAAAAAAACAAGAAAGATACTCAACACGTACGAAATTAGTCGCCGTGGTGTCGTGGAGAAAGTTCTTTCCTTATTACCGGCGCTGTTGTAAATCATAGCTGAAGAGCCAATTACCCTGGCTGCGCGTGGCAGTGGTCCCCTTGCTTACGTGCTGCTTGACATCCTGGCTTCGAAAGTCCGAGCTCTGAGATGAAGGCCGTGCAGGGCAGGCAACCCAAAATTTATGCGCGGCACCCCTTTCGCCTCCTCTTCACAAATTTCTTCCTCCTCCGCTTCCTTAATGCTCGCGCCTCGCTCGACATGGGGTCCTCGAGGAAGTGGGAGAGCCAGCAGAAGCGGTTCCCAACGACTCCTGTTTTATGATCTTGTTGATCACCTTCCACCCTCCCCGCAATTTATTTAGGAAGCAGCCAGGTCAACGAATGCACATTGCCGAAGTGCAGGTCCAGTGACGCTAATTTTGTGTTTGTGTGGAAAGTAGGCCCTTCACGTAGTTCATATTTGCCTTGCTTTGAAACTTTATTTAACTTTGTTAAACATCCTGCAGAGAGTGCACACTGCTTTGAACAGCTCAGCAAAATCTCGCAGTTGTGCGCGGCCAGAAAAGCGCGATGTTGCCATTTTCTCAGGTGCCCTACTTTCACACAGAGGACTGTGCACGCTCACTCTCTTCGGTGCTGCCAGCGCCTGCTATTTGACGTCAAACAACAGACAGCCTGCTATCGGCCAAGAGCCAAAAAATCAAGAGCGGCATTTAGATCAGATGCGCTTCTTACCATGAGGTGCCGCCAAGTGCCAGCGCCGCGCTCCGTAGTCTGCTAACTTTACTTACACAGTGAGCCACACTCGCGGAGAAGAATCACAACAGGAAAGAGCGATCGCGTTTCAACACGCGCGCTGACGTAACCTCTTTCGACTGTGCCATTACTCCCTGTATAGCCGCCTACGCGCTCGTCGGCACGAGAGAAGAGAGAAAGAGGTTAACGCCAGTGGATGGTATACCGGGTCCGTGCCCCCCCCCCTCCCGAATGTTTTTTTGCCATGGCATACAGAGCACAAAATGACGCTTGACCACATCTGGCGGCCTTGACCCCGCTTCAGGTGTAGTAGCCCCCCCCCTCCCCCTCAAGAATGTCTGCCTAAAGCGTATATGCGACGAACTACTGTAACTTCGCTCCTGCTTGACGAATTTGAGACATTTTTGCGGCAGTCGATCCATGAGGCAATAAACACCGACACTGAGGTCATTCGATGATTAGTTGAAAAGTGGTTCAGGGCCCCTTTAAGATTTAAAGTACGAAGGCGCGATATCCAGTCCTCTTTTCTGAGGGCAATCTATCGTTTCCATCTTCTAGCAAACTGCGCAGCAGACGAGACACAAAGAAGGAACGAAAGGGACAGACGAGCGCAGACTCACAACTGATTGTATTGTGAACGTAGTAGACCTAAATAGTTTCCAGCAAAAGACAACGTGTCACAGTAAAATTTTATCAGCGTACTGCAACGCCCCCCCTCCCCCCCCCCCACACACACACGCAAAAACACACAAAAATTCTAACAGGCGCACGTGGAAGGCGGCGTAAGTCAACAGTAGCATGTAGAACTGAGATATGCGTGCTCCTTATCCGACCTGCTTATTGAGGGTTAACTGACGCACCATTCTCCCTTTCTTCTAATATGGAAAGCCTCTATTATTCTTCGCCCTATGTATCTGCTATCTCTAGAGATGACATTCGCGTCTTGAAAAAACAGGCTCGCAACAGCACTCCCTGCAGTGCGCTGGCAAATGCAAACCCGGGCTGTTGGATAGTGATCGCTCGTGTTTGTTAATCTCATGTTTCTGCACCTCGCGCTTTCTCCGATATAAGACCTCCCCCAAATCAAGGGCACCTGATGCACAACACCCACAGCGCATGGCACATATCGGTTTTCTTCACTAACCACTCTGCAAACTTGTGACAGTGCTCTGGCATGGATGGATGGATGGATGCTATGAGCGTCCCCTTTATAACGGGGTGATGACATGTGTGCCACCAGGCTCGAAAAACAAACAACAAGAAAAAACGCGCCGTTGCTGCAACCGTCCCATTCGGCGCGTTTCCAATAGAAGTGTAATTTCGTTTAACACACCTCAGTTGGTAGAGCATCGGACGCATTATTCGAAGGTCGCAGGTTCGGTCCCTGCCCGCGGCAAGCTATCTTTTCGTCCGCTTTTCTTTCTTCACATTTACCTTACATTTACTACTAAAAAAAAAAAACATCCCCTTTACTCTTCTTGGCATTATTGTCGGTTAGTGCTCATTATTATTGTGTATAACAAAGAAAACGAGCCCTTAAGATTAACAATTCTTTCCTTCATTCACAGCGAGGGTCTCGTTCTGGCAGACTTGATGCTTTCAGGTAGTATGCGAGGGATTATTGGTCAGCTGCCAGCTCGGAATAAGTTCACGTGCTACGTGACGCCAACAGGCAGAAAAAGAGTGTTCCACACTCACCGTCATGGCTACTGTCGGAGCTGACTGACGCTCCCACGTTTAAATGTACATATATACCCTATAAAGTGGACGGGGGGGATGGCCGCCGCGGTAGCTCAGTTGGTAGAGCATCGGACGCGTTTTTCGAAGGTCGCAGGTTCGGTCCCTGCCCGCGGCAAGCTATCTTTTCGTCCACTTTTCTTTCTTCACATTTACCTTACATTTACTACTAAAAAAAAAAAACATCCCCTATACATTCCTTGGCATTATTGTCTCTTAGTGCTCATTAATATTGTGTATAACAAAGCAAACGAGCCCTTAAAATTAACACACCACGAGGTGGTGGCTTCAGCCGAAGCCTCGCTCATAGCGTCCATCCGTATCAACAAATAGCTCTCCGATGCTCGCCTGGCTGCCGCACCGCGTTCCCCGCTCGCCCTGTGAGAATAAACTGTCATGCTAGAGGGAAGACACAACGCGCGTAGCGTTTCTCTTCGAGTTTCACCATGCTTTGGAGGAGTACATACCGAATATCACTGTTTATTATGTGCTTGTTGATGCCATATTTGCGCGGGATTCACCACATGCGGTGTCCACGTATATGTTAAGAATTTCAGCTACCGCGGGAGTTAAATCATGTTCATAGGCTTTGGTCGTCGGTATGGAGATGTGTCACAGCATCAACGTGGGTGCGTCCACATCAGCCGGTGCTACATCAGCCAAACAACAATAGACATTGTACAATCTCTGATATACCAACGCACTACAGCAGCCAACTACTCCTGTGACGACACGTTTCACTTTCGTGTTATACCGATTCCTATGACTGAGGGATCAACCATCTGTTTTTTCAGACCATGCGAAAGGCCGTGAACATAAGGAACGATACCCTGAGAGTCAGGATACCCTGAGATGTTGAGCCTTTCAACCTCCCTTTTTAAACTGTCATGCATTACATGAAAACCTGACATTTGAAAAAAAAAAAAACACATCTGATCTTGTAGCCCTATGACGTCATCACGTTACATCGGTAGCTTGTTCAAAGGTCGGCCGATCCCGGAGGCACTGCAAAGCAACCGTAGGTGCAGAAAGCTTTCGGGGGCGGGGGATCAATACACTCACTTGAGAAGAAAAAGGAGAACGTGATTTTCACCTTCGAGTCCCCTTAGACGGCTGCATAAGCAAACGTATCACTTTTGCTCCCGTTGCTAAGGGAACATAATAGGCTCCAGACTCTATTCACAAATTTGAAAACTAGCAGAACTAAGGAACAAATTAGCGGAACTAAGGAACTAACCTTCGAAAACAACGCCTTTATTATAGTCTTCCGTCTCTGCTGAATAGTTACGCTCTTACTGATTTCGATTTGTTTGTCTGTACTCGCAAAGAACTTCACGCTAAGTATTTAGATAACATCGCTTCAGTTTAAGTTTGCTTATGTACATAGCGTTGATTAGCGTATTCTCCGGTGATCCTTGTGTAATTATGAAATCCTTACGTTTTGAATTGTATAATTTCTACAACTGCCTCCCTGCTGTACTTTAGGTTTGGAGGCTCGTCAAGCTGCCTTTAAGTAACCTACAACCTACAACCCCTCCATTTGTATTTGTAAGATGGGAAATAAGTTTAATTGAATTGGATTGAGTATATTCCTGGCATGTACTCATGCTGACGCCTCAGACTAAGCAGGATCTTTCTGCGCATACGTTGAATATGGAGCGATGCACGAACCCCGACCGGTGAACGATAGTGACAGACGAACGTGCGTTCTTTTTCTCCCCATAAAATCTCCGGATGGCTTGTTCAGGAGTCAGTGATGGATGGCTTGTGCTGTGAGTGGCATCCAGGAAAAAAGGTCGGCTTCCGGGTAAGAGATCAATCTGCCTGGTGTCCCTTTTACGGGAGCGTCACGCGCCATCGCGGGAATAAACGAATTTTCGTGTCAATGTCCTGCTTCAACTTTTCTGTTAGTGTTCCTGGCTGACAGTGACATACCCTTTTAGTCCCGCGTAAAAATACGGAGGAACTTTAAAGCACAGACTATTTGGACGAGTAATTCTTGTGTATTTTCATTATTATATTAATTATTCATGCAAAATGCTTGAAGCAAGGAAATTTTGTAAGTAAAAGATACGTGGAGCACGAATTATGGAAGGAAATCTTAGAAGTCACTTGGAAAATGGATGGCCAATCTTTTTTTAGCTAAAACGTGCGTCATAGCAGACACTCTATATAACTTGGTTTCACGAGTTTTTCAGCGTTAGCCTAATGTCGTTTATTCTTCATTGGAGTACTACCTTACGAAAGTCTCTATTGGGAATATTAAGCTGCAATTTTTCTGACGTACACAACGCAATTCAGGATGCCGCGTTGTATGTTCAAGACACGTGGGATACTAAGTTCGAAAGAACCTTGTTTTTCTGAGTCTCATGCGCAATGTTCGTGTACCCTTCCGATTACCTCAAGGTGATTTGCGCGTAGATAAACTCGTGCTTAAATTGACAAAGTTTGTAGAGGATGACAGACTTGCGTTTCTTCTCGAATACGTATTTGCACGTCTACCATTTTGTAACACGAAGGTTCTTATGCTGCAATTATGAGGTCTAACTGTAATAGTGGGGTTTTGGGACGTAAACCCCAACAATTATTATTGAAAGGAATAGTACACAACGGATATCGAGACTGCGTCGTCATCAGCGGTCGAGTGGCGATCGATTCGGCGATCTATTGACCCTTTTCACCAATCAAAGCCAACGCCGGATGTCGTCGCGGGGCTCCATTTACCGGACTGCCTCTTTTAGCCTGTCTCACTTCCTGCCATTTTGGCAAATCGATTAAATGCCGTCACAGCCGATAAGGCACCGATGTCTCGACGAAAGAGAGAGCGCGCGTTCGCCATGCGGGAACTGCTAACTACCGCGCCTCACGCCCACGAACGCTTAATCTTCTGAATAGAAGAATCGCTCGCGGGGAACGAGAAATCCGATGGCGAATCAAGTTTTTCGGCTTGGGTTCGATAAGCACCACTGCACATTCCATAACACCGCATGCGAAGCGGTCTGATTAGGAAAATAGAATACGAATGGGGCAATCGAGAGATTTCCTAGTGTAGTATTAATATTCTATGGAGGAAAATGAACACGTAAAGCTTTCTAGAGCCGAATATCCCAGTATTGGGTTTGCTTATTTAGCTGCAACCCACACGGGAAGGTGGGCAACGCCAGCCATCTATTCAAATATTCTGAATACCTTACATAACCATTAAGGGCCCATAACAAAAAGACACGCGCATACACAAAATCACGCGCGCAAGCGCTATATAGAAAGACGTCTTTTGAGGCACTAGCGCTTGCAGCACAGAAAAGAGTACGTCTTCACAGCAACAGCAACAACGACAGCAATAATGACGACGACGACGACTAAAAATTCGAGGACAAGAAAAAGCCACTAATGCCTGCTTGGATTTTGTAAACGCTGAGAGGGGCGAAGGAACCGAATGCTTAAAGGAGTTCTAGACAGAGAGGGCAAGAGAGTAGAAGAGGCGGACAAAGGCTTTCACCCCTATGACACAATAGGAATGAATGGCTCGGGGCAACACTCGAGCGCCTCCGCCCTGAATAAGCTTTTCCCTCGCAGCGGGGAAGCAGTCCCGATGCGAGAAAGGCTGCGCCGTAATTATATTTTGGAAAGGGCGCGCCAAATCCAACCCGGACCGACACCGCTCACCGGCGCCGAGAAATAAGGCAGCCCTCGGTTCTCAGAGGGCGCCGCTTTGAGGAGGAAGTAATATTGAAGCAGTGACTCAGTGCTCCCTTCTTCTCCTCAGCAGAAGCCGGATTCTCGTCCGGGATCTGTAATTACATCTGCGGATTGATTCGATCCATTATAGGGGCTCCTGCAACACTTCTCGCCTGGTTTATAGTTCACTGTCGGAGGAGCTGAGGCGATGTATTATTGGACGGCTTTGTCGGATTTGATAACGCGCGGTACAGAAAATGAAGAAGTGCTGTATTGTTTCTTAAAGGTACTATTTAAAGGAGGTGCTCAGTCATACATCAACAATCGCGTTGTGCTTCTCCATGTTCGAGGCGACACGTGACGCTTAGCGTCACACGATACAGGTGACGCGGTGCACATGATGTTGACACTTTCTGTGTTGTCGTCAAGAGTCACTGAGCAAGATCGCACAGATGAATGTAAATAAAGGATGCCGAAAACTAGAATGAAATATCACCCACTTCTTACGCGTTCAGGTTACATTGTTGCTTCTCTCTTTTAGTCAGCGTAAGATCTGCTCATGGAATTAAATGGAAGCTGTTTATCACTGCGCTTACCTGCAGAGAGAGGGAGAAAGGCAAAGGAACGACAGCAAGGTTAACCAGAGATGTCCAGTCGGCTATCCTGTACTTGGGAAAGGAAAAGGGGGGTACTAAAGAATGAAAGAGTAGAATAGGCTACGAACGCACCACAATGTCGTTATGGCTGCTGCGATCTCAAACTCACACACAAAAATATTATCAATCCACAGAACATCTGAAAATCTTTTTGACTTATGTTTAGAAAAATCAGTTACGCTCCTCGATCTACGATGTGTTCGTATTCATGGTGTCTCACCATTTCCATTCGGCTTCCTTCAGTTTTCTCAAAGATATCAGCTTGCACGCGTGGAAATTTTCTCAAGTGGCAACATAAGGTACGAGAAACCGAACAGTCGCATACTACAGTGCCTGAATACAAATGTCAACGACGTCGCACAGACTGATGTCACCTGCAGTGCCGAGTAGACATGAGATTTGCAGTGCAGTAGCCATTTCATCGCGGCGTCTCACCTATTCCGTACAGTGTGGCGACAGTTAGTGCTCGTGCAGGCAAATCGGAAACTATAGAGCTAGAGTAATGAGGACGGCTCGCGTATTGTGATTCGTTCATACTCCCGTGAAACTTCCAATCCACGGAGGAAAGAATTCTACACCATCGACAAGACGCAACATCGCAGAAGAAGGCCATGCAAGCGCTACTGCGCTTGTTGCGATCGACCGGCCTTTTTGAACGATTGTAACCAGAACGCCGTCCCGGTGTGTGTTGTTGTTTTTTATCTTGTGTGTGTACGTGCGTTCTTTTTCTCCTCTTTTTTTCCCCTCTCTCCCTCTCTCTCTAGACCCTCTTTCTTGCCCCTATTTCCCCTCCCCAGTGATGGGTAGCAAACCAGATGCTAATATCTGGTTAACCTCCCGGCTTTCCTTTTTTCATATCTCTTTCTCTCCAATCTACGGCGTAGTGTTATTAGGTGGCGCACAATAGAGAAGCATTTCTTCTAGCCCTCCGCTCTGGTTGGCTAAATCGCAGTGCAGCTTTTACTTTACTCCACGTACGTGGTGACAATATATGGCCCTTGTTGTCGGTCAGTTGGCCGCAGCGCCAGTGCTCAAGAAAGAGCAGGCTGCCTAGCGATTCGCGAATTGATCGCCCGTCATCGATCACAACAGAGTCCAGACATCGCGTCCTGAGTGTGTGGTGCACAAACCATGCGCTCACAAACACAGTGGCGGCAGTTCTATCCTGTTTTGTCCAAGAAGACGACGTGGGGTCAGGTAAGGAAGAGGAAGGAGAATGAAAGAATGTTTCCGGGAGGAAGCAACGGCGTGCTTGGAATGCCAGCCTCGATGACCGCGCATTGCACCGGTCGCAGGGCCAGCGTGGCCTGCAGATTCGTGTTCTGGCGATGGTGCGGGACTTCGTTCTTCAGTGGAAGCAGGGAGCTAGAAAAGTAGCAGGAAAGAAAGACTCCGTGATTGGAGTCGTAGCTCCAAGGATTATTTGTTGCCTAGTTATCTGTCCTTATTCTGTGCTTGGCCAATAGAAAAAGATATGTCTGCTAACAGGTCACGCAGAAATGCAGGAGGCACTTGGTAGCACGTGTGTCACAGTGACGAACGTCTCGCAAGCGTCTTGGTTAAAGGAACAATGTTAAGCGTGTGGTCGGAAACTAAGGTTCGTTAGACGTAGCAAGAGGGGGGAAAAAAGACTTTTTTTACATTCACTCGTACATGGTAAATTAAATAAAAACAAAACGAAAACCTTGTTGTTTTTTTTTGGACATTCACTCAGCCTATCGTAGTAAAAAAAAAAAAAGAACAATTCAAACCAGACTTGCCTAACCGATGCGTAAATTGCGCGCTTACCTCAGAACGTAGGTTTTTTCGGCCAGTTCTTTGAGGTAGACTCGTCATCATGCGATTTTACTGCGCACATATTCTATACAGCAATATCAATCAATCAATCAATCAATCAATCAATCAATCAATCAATCAATCAATCAATCATAACAGACGACAAGCCACTGAGCGGGCTAAGGCAGCCGTTGTTCGAAGTCAACGAGGGTGAAATTATGATATCATTGTGCTTCACGCTTCCGCTTGGACAGGGACGTTCGAAGACGCCGGTTGTTTCTTTCTACATCGGTAGTAGCATTTCCATCACGACGACTAGTTGGCCAGATTTAAGACAGGAAATACTGTATCAAGAATACGCAGGGACGGCGCGCGTTCTGCCTTTCAACTTGGATATTGGTCTTCGACTCTCGGCGCCTGTCGGACACCGTGACAGCAACGAGGCAAACGTCCTTGTGACTCCTCTCTTCCGGCTTTTTTTATGAGACGCTTTTAAATTTTCCTCTGTGCTTCTCTTTCCTTGACTGAGCTTAGATACCGTTCTTTCTGGAGAAAGAAGGTTCAAATTTTCGTTCTGTCGTCCTTATTTCGCTTTGTGTCGTTTCACGTGATAAACGTGTTAAGACAAGTCTTTTCACGCGTCATATGCTTGTGACCTGGTTGTTTTACATTGCTAGCTTGTTTTTATTCCTTTCACTTTCACTGTATATATATATATATATATATATATATATATATATATATATATATATATATATATATATATAATATGCTTTCATTGGAACTGCGGCAGATTGAATGGGCGCACCCTTGGCGACGAGAGAGAAGAAAAGCTCATGCAGTGGTTTTCTTTGGGTTGTTTGGTTGATAACCCGCTTTACTTACGGAGACCTCGTTTTTCACACCGACAAAACACCGTTCGAAGACGTGATCTGCAAGCAGTTTAGTATTACGTTCACCTAGTTCTGAACGGTGCGAACTGCGATACGGTTTCTTTCAAGTAAGAATATTTAGTGCCAAGGGATCTAATGAGACAAAACGCTTGATTAGTCACTTATTATAATGAAGAGAAAGAAGCGGAAAAGAGTAATAAATACTTACTAACGTGCAGCATTTGGAATTATCGGTTGGAAAGCACCTCCACAGTCACCTGAGAATATGCCTGCTGTGCTACACTACGAGAAAGAAACCCCACAAAATTCAGTGAAATGACCCAATTCGTCACATGACGAAATACTGAGATGCAGATTAAACACATAGCCGCTAAGCGAGTTCAAATGAGACGCGAAACACATATTTCTTTTAGGAGGACATGTGAAATCAGAAGTGCGTCAAGTTGAACGCGACAGATTTTAAAGGGGTACTGACAGGTAAATTTTCAGTGGTCCATTCTTTGCGTCAAATGAAAGGCCAAGCTCCCAAGAGCCCAGAAAAGGTAGCGCTAAGCGCGAGTGCACCCTGAAAAAGTAATTACAGTATCTTTTTAAAAGCTAGTTTCGGTTCCTACTGTACCCTGACGTCACAACACGGTATGAGCTTCTCGTCACGTGCTCGCACAATATATAGTGACGTTTCCACGGCCACTCCGCACCGTGGCTCCGTTGGTGACGCACAAGCGGCCATTTTGAATGTTTTGGTGACGCACATGCGGCCATCTTGGAAGTTTTGGTACCTGACGTCATCACAACTAGCCAGACTGCTGCGTGAAGTCACCAGAATTAGTACTGTAGCCTTACGTCAAGCTAGTGTCGATGTCGGTAGGTGTGCCATGGAAAAATTGACTTTAATGTCAAAATAAAATATCTTATCAGCATTTCCTGAGCTTCACACTTGTTCAGAGCCATCTCTGTGTACAGGAGATTGGTATGGCAGAGCAAACTCGCCTTGGAAAAAAGGTGTCAGTACCCCTTTAAATACGCATATTTTCTGTAGTGCTTGTGATTTTACTGCATTATATTAGTGTTCACAATCGCGCACATAGCGACTGAAGAAAGTAGTTGACTTACGGTACCCGGCGTCGTATTTCCAGCGAAATAAAAATTTATTAGCACATGACGCAAGTCTTCCCGATAGCGTAATGATTGAAAGAAGTTTATTGCTTCACAATCCTTGACTTCACGAAGAATCTCCCGCTCCATCCCATTTTCACGTGCACAATTACGACCGTGTGTCGTTCACACCAGGAACGCTTTTTGGAATGTCTCAATGGTGCAATGGATGAACCCTCTTTAAGTTTACAGAGCGCCTTGTTTAAGGCATTGAAACTTAAAAGAAATGTCATCTGTTAGAAGATACGTGGCGCTGCACTCTTACTTCGTAAGCGCCGAAAAGACTCTTATGTGTCTGACATACAGGCAATTGACCGCAGCCACTTGATCCATGCATTGATTTGAGGCAGACGTCTTCCGATAGGGAGACCATATAGAGCTAGATTAGAGGCTACGGTTAAAATGAGCGGGAAAGGATCAAACAAGTGGTAAGCAACTGGTAAAGAGTAGCGCGGAAAGCTCCCCCACATTATTGGGAGACATTCTATGGCACGAGCACAAGCTTTCGAGATTCGGAAAAAAGACGACGAACTGTAAGCGTCACAATGGATTGATTCCAAAGACGCCCTATTGCATTCATTAACCAGGCAGTGCCGAGAAAGTAACGAGCACAGAGCAACGAACGGTAGTACGTAACAAAGCAAGAGAGGTAGAGGGCCTAACGAAGCGACAAGTACAAGATACCTAAATAAATGCTGAGAAATCGCTCACTCAACACTCCAGCTACGATTGATCGAGGGGGGCGCATTCAGTGCTTGTGATCGCGTAGCAGCTGGTATGCTAAATCATTTCGCAAGAGCACCTCCCGGCCAATCGAGGTAGCAAAGATGTTATTAGCGAGAGCAGTTGATCGTTGACAAGCACGTAATAAAAATACGAGAGAGAGAGAGAGAAAGAAACGATACTCTATGCGTTCACTCTCAAATAATATTCACTATAACACTCACTAAGTAGCCTTCCTGCCGAGAAAGAGGGGCGTCTGTTCAGAAAAACAGCTGAGATGTTAGAAACATTCTTCGAAAGAAAAAAAAAAGTGTTGTGCGGATCTGACAGATCAGGTTAGGCGAACCTTTACGTATTTATCATTTATACATCCACAGACCGACGTTTGAGCCGTTATTCGCTTTCGTTGGTTTGTACAGTCGCCGTTACACACTGAGAATCGCATCCTGCACAAATGTTCACGCCTTGAATGGTTGCTTGCGTATTGTCACGCCTATGCATGACAAAGGTGAACAAGTTCACATGGACTGAAAGAAAGGAAGGAAACGAAAGGGCAGAAGACGGAGAGGTCAACCAGCAAAGCGTCTGGTTGGCCACCCTACATTAAAGAAATTGGAAAGGCCGATAGAAAGATTAGCGAGAGAGAAAGAGAGAGAGGGGGGAGGGGGAGAAATGTGCGATGAATTTCCTGACATGTGCGGGAGTGCGATGGGCCACGCAGTCTCACTGTCGAAGTAGAACACCTCAAACATAATTAAAGTCTACTAGACTACAGAAACTAAATGTTTCGTCGAACTCAAATTTATAACCTCAAAACAAGACGGAAACAAGTACATGTATTGGAACCAATCTTTGTTTCGCGAGGTCTGCGTAAAGAAAAAGGGAGTAGTAATAAAGAAGGAGCTCGCAAAATTTTAAATTAATATCTTCCGCTCAACGACGCCGCCAGTCGGTCTTCGAAGAACGCATGTTTTTGAGACTCTAATCATGATGAACAGAAGAACTTTAAAGACTTGTCGAATTGCAGAGAGGAGTTGAAACTAATATCAATCTGGAGAGCTTCTGTGAGGTGAAAACCATAAAAAAAAAAACAAGACAAGAGAACGATGATCGACACGTGGGCTCGTTGGTTGTGCCACAGAGAATGATCTAAATGAACAGAATGAGACGAACCTGTGGAACACGAGGTAATCTGTCTGTTCACGTTTTCTCGAGTGTTAGCGGATTGGACACGTGTAGCACCTGGCTGTGTGCGCTTGCTTGTTTTCTTTTTTTTTTCGGATAGTCAGTTTTTCCTTTTACTCTCCCGCATTAGTTTGCCGCTCCGCTGTTCCTCATTTCCCTTACGGGATCCTTTTTTTTTTTTTTTAGAAGAATGTGGGTGTAGACCAGTTCGCGATTGATGATTTAGAAATTAACCACAAAAACACACGGGACACAGAAACAGAAAGCACCGAGCGGTGTCATCTAGGTAGTGGCTAACAACACAGACCGATGTGTTATGCGAATGTGACCTTGAACGACAAGTCGACGTGTGCGGCATGAGCAAAATGGAGCAAAAAATAAAGAGGAAGTGAGCGCGAGCGGCGCATTCACTTCGTCATTGCGGCGTTGGCGTGACTACAAAAATATTAAAAACAAAAAAAAGACAAGAAGGTGTTCGCGTGGTATAGTGTGCACGGTAAACAAGCCACGTCGGATGGCGTTCGCCTTCGAGTCGTCTTAGGCGAATGCATACGGAACACTGAGTTCTTTCGTTCTTAGTAACTGATTGTTGTCGTTTTTTTTTTCGGCCACATTCGCTAATGAGAGGGCCATCATCGAGACTGGCAGCACTTTTCTCTTAGAAACAATGGGAAAGGAAGACGCTTTTGTGAACACGGCTCCACATTTTTTTTTTAATGCGTAAGCGTTTCTATGACGACTCAACGAGAAAACATGTCCGTCCCTCTGTCGCGTAAGACGATCATCGCCGTGAAGAAACAAATGAATAACACAAGATAAATTTTCGTGGCTCCGGATAACGCTCCGATGACGAGCGTCTCACCCATTGTGCTACACACGCGCGCTAGTAGAATGTGAATATATCTGTCACTGAAAAAAATAGAGGAGGTGTTTCTGTAGCATACGAACGCGTTGTACCGGCGGCGCAAATCAATTACAAGAGAACTGCTTCTACGGGGGCTTCGTTGAATTTCGTGGTAGTGGGATAAAAAATGCTCTGCGGGACAAGGTGTGAAGCCGACATGGAGAATTTTACAAATCAGGAAAATTCTGACAGCGAAAACTTGATACCAAACATGCGCTTCGGCGTTCCCGGGTAGCATCTTCCGAGGGGTCGCTCAAGACGCTGACAAACGCTAGAAAGCACACGCCATGCCGATGCCGCAAGTGTACAGCGTTCTCGGGAAGGCCGCAACGTTCAGTAAAGTTCTACCACGGCCGTGGTTCTGCCTCCAACCTCAGTACCGTGAAAACTCAATACAGTGATGCATGTTCCAAACGGGCGGCGCAAAAACAAGGAACAAAGGAAAGACTACACACTACATCCTTTGTGCCTTGTTTTTGCGCCGCCCGTTTGGAACATGCATAACCAATTCCAACTTGCCCAGGCATCAATTCTTCTCAATACAGTGAGACAAAGGGCCCAAAACATGACTATAATTTCAACAAGTAAAGTCATGCAGTGCATCTCAGGTGTTTCCTCTTGTCTTCGCATCCTCATCTCCCACCTTGAGGCAACGAACCAGGACCAACACAGCTAATTTTTGTGCCTTCCGGCATCTCTATCACTCTCGCTTGCCGGCAACTCTTTCTGTCTCGAAGAAGGAACAATGGCATCCAGATGCTAAAGAGAAAGCCAGCCTCGGAAAAACATTCCGTTCTCGGAATTCGAAAATACGGAGAAGCGCGAGTGCACAATAAAGACAGCAACACATTACAGAGTAGGGAATAACAATTGTTTTTTTTTCTTTAACACTACAAGCGCACTCAGCTCTCGATTTTTTTACGATGTGTTGCATTTTATTGCCTTTTCTCCTCTGAAGCAACGAAGTAAAGGCCCTCTCACGAGGCCCACGTTGCAAGGCCAAGAATAGAATTTACTCCAGCCAATCCGTGGGCGCGGCTGTAAAGGCGGTGCTGGAAAGAAATGGGCTTTCCGTCCGTTAAAACAGTTTACGCTTTCGAGCTGTTGCTCAATTCCCTGCAGACAGAGGGTGAAAAACTTCCGTTTCTGAGGAGTTCACTGCGTCTGATGAGCCCATTTTACCATCTATGTGTGTTCTATATGGCTCCTTTTCTCACGAATATCATCCCCACGTCGTTCTGTAGCTCCGTTGATAGCTATGTAGCTTCCAGCCCGTTTATACACGCTACTTCCTTAGTGTAGGCATTTATTGGACTTCATCTTGCTCATCTGTAAATAACCATCGTCAGCCATTCGCTCGGCCGTCCTCTTCGTCGGCGGCTTCTTGCTTTTCGTGTAATAAAGCGTCAGCTGAACCGCATTATTTCAATATCTCCATATTAAGGGCAAGGAAATGAAGGCACAAGATCTTAGACGCATTCTCGACCTCGTCTTCAATTCACATTGGGAACGAGTTTCCTCCAACATTGCAGGCGGCGCAGTCAGTCAGTCTCAAATCTCTCCCCGACCTTTTTTACAACTCAGAGAAGGAAAGAGACGAGAAGAAGAAATGATATTTGTCTTGAGTAATACGCGCTTTGTGTTAGAGATGAAATTCAATTTGGGCAGAAGGGGAGGGAGGGTTCTGTTGTTTCCGCCAAAGTGATACCACGAAAACAAAGCAAGAACGAAAAGTACAGAACTGCCGCTTTCTCCCTCTCTTTTTAGTTCCCGGAGGCTTGCTACTCCCTCTCTTCTTATGCCCGTCGAATGCATTTGACTACGCCGATATTTTACTCTCAAGAAGCTTTCTTCGCTTGATCAGAGAATGTCTCCGTGTGAAGCAAGAGTACGAAATATTGCACCCCCACCATCGCCCCCAAGACAAAAAAAGAAAAATAAGAACCAACTTAAGGTCGGCGTTTTGGTGCCTTGTATCGCTTTAAGTTTTTATGTTTATTTTCTTATTTTATCAAAGGCAGTGAAGGAATCGTGATGCAGAATAGCTGAGCACGCAATAGCAGAAATAAATGGAGGCATCAGGCTTACGCGTTTTTCCTTGGCTCGTTGAGATAAACCTCGGCCATCTTATGCAGGCTGCCGTTCAGATTCTCCCGATCTCGGTTGCGTTTTTCTTGTTCCAAGAATAATAGTCCCCAATATTTCTCGCTACTCATTTTTTTCCTTGAAAAATTAAAAAAAAAAAGAATGAGCGCACACAGCGAACACACACAGCGAACGCACACAGTGAACGCCACAGTGAACGCACACAGATGTTATAAGGTTTCGTATAGATATTGTAGTTTTTTTTATCTACCGCCGCGTCGTTTCGGCTGAAGACAAGCGATATGATTTTGCCTGAAAGAAGGTGCTGTGAAACATCCATATACCATTCCCTTTTCCCGTATTCACAAAGAAAATCAACTGATGCTTGTTTAAACATCTATTAGTGTGGCATACATCGAAATGTGCTTGGCTATATTTTTCAAAGTATCGTTTTAATTTCTTTTTTTCGCGCCACTTCAGATACCCGTGCGAACACGGACTAGATATCTCTCTTGTTGGTTATGACATTCGTTTTTTTTTAAAGCTTTTACTGAAGAAACCGCATCATTCCGTAGAATGCAAACTGCCACGTACACGCACGGTATGCTGCTCTATCGAATCTACCCGACGCTTCATGTATACAACTGCCCGATATGCGACGTGCCAGACACACTGGCACACCTGGCATTCGAGTGCTTGTGGCGCCACGAACATGGCAATAGCAAGGCCGCAACGACCTCCCATATGAACCTCCTCGCTGAGACGTGGGAGCCCCAGATCTCCGCACGGGGTCTAGGCGACCGACGAGGAATCGTCGCCTGGGACCAGGAGGCGATCGCGGCCAAAGGATTCCTGGAATGAGGCACCCTCCCACCTTGGGTGACCCCGAGCTTACGCGCTCAGAAACACTCTTTCGGGAAATTAAATTTTTCTTTCATCATCACCATCATACTTAGCAGTAGTTGCCATGGCGAGAATTTAGTGAGCAGGAACTTATATTTAGCTAGGTGTCAAAAGTGTAAGCGCTTTTACAGATGCCCTACGAGTATTTAGCCGTGTTCTTATACTACAGGCATTATTGACTCGTTGACTGAAATTATGCCGTATAAGCCACTCGTCATATATTCTTCGGGCTCCTGATGCAAATGGGGCAATTTTGCTAAACGACAACAACGACGATGACGACGACTGTTCTGTGACGTTGCTACGAAATTGTTTTTGAGGCCGACACTGACTTGTAAGTGGACTACTGACTTACACATGCCACTTTTGGGGAGGCTCGCAGAGAAACAACCAATCGTTGCTTTCCGTTGGCAAATGCTATCTCCTATGGGAAATATTTAGTATGGCAGTTTTTTAAGCTCACGCTCTTATATATCCGTATATAACAAAGGCTAGCGTGTAAGTAACAACAAAATATGTGCCTAACATTCCAAATTTTTCGCTCGTATCCGCGGTGAAGTCCATACGCTCTAGCTATTCGTAAAAGAAAAACTCACAGGGCCCCTTATCCATTCGTATAGGACGACTCGAAGGCGAAAGCCATCTTCTTTTTCTTCTCTGTTGATGTACTGATGCTTTCGCGCCCCCCTCCTAAAGCTTTCTGCACCTCAGCTAGCTTTGCACTGCCTCCGTGATCAGCCACCTTTGACCGAGCGACGATCTCATGTGGTGACTTCATCATGTGGCATCACGTTATGTGACGTCATGATGCTATTTTTTTTTGCATCGCTCCTGTTGACACCGCCGACGCCGACGGTCATTTTTTGCGTTTGATGAGGCATCTAAGGCTTTCGCCTTAAAAGTTGTGAGTTGCATTTATGAGCGTCAAACGCGTGTTTAAGTGTAATTAGAATTATACATGTATGTGTTGAGAGTCGCATGGGATTCTGCACACATGTGAAGGTTTGGTGGCTGTATCACACTATAATAGTGAAGCGTGGCCTTGATTGTGGCGCCCGCGTCAGCAGCATGCGCGTTCTTCTGACGTCGTTGTTTGCTGAATTTTGTCGTCATTGCCACCTTGCTTCCTCTTGTTTTTATCCTCTGACTGTAGTGTTATTTCTTATTTTGAGATTGTTGACGTATCGAAATTGACCGTCCAATTTTTTTTTATTTTAGTAGACATAAAATGGACATCTTATTTAGCCAGTTCCTGCTTGCCTACATGGTTCTCTATGTTGTCAGGTTTCATCTAACAATCGTGAAAAAAGAAAGAGAGAGATAAAAGCGATGGAAAGGCAGGGAGGTCAACCCGAACTAAAACCTGCCGCTCCCTGCCCTACGCTTGGGTGGAAAGTTCCGTACGTGGCTTTGTAGGCTGCACCTGTGAGGTTCTTGCAGTGATGCTGGCGAAATTCCCCACATCTGCCAGTCTCGGAGGCTCTGTTGACCTGGAGTAAATAAAGGACATTGTTTCTTCTACAGTTCCCGAACCGACACGCCGGCAAACAGATCGCATTTAATGTTAATATACCGTGACTGCGATCAACGTCACAATTTCCTTTGCGCAAGAATAATGGCAAAACCAACCTTTGAACCTTGCCCTGTTACCCGCAAAGTAAATAAGTAAGACATCGCGTTTTAAGAGAAAAACCCGATGGTGTTTTTTAAGTTAAAAGTTCTAAGTAAACTTGTACTATACTTAGACGAAAGGACGTGTCGTGGGGGGAGGGGGGGGGGGTGGCGTAAGGAGAAAAGAAGGTACAGACGAGGAGAAATACTTAAGTCATTTGTGCTACAAATCTCACAGTTGTACAAATATTATTTTTCTCACCAACATACGATTATTCGCTGAAAAAGCAGACATGTATCGCATTTTTTCGATAATCTGTGCCTATACACATCAAGCCCGTTTGCAGGAGAGAGTGAGAACGCGTGCTTCTTGCGTCATGCCCAAACAAAGTGCCGACATTGTTTCTGCAGAAAACCACATGCATTACTCACAAAACCGCGGCTCGAAGGGCACATACAGGTCTACTTTTTTTTTCTTCCTGCGCCCAACCAGTTTTGTTAAGGAGACGACCTTCATAGAGCTGTGCTCACCAGGCATTTTGTATTAGACGTAATGTATGGACAGAAGCGATTTCGCCACCACTACCAGAGATGGATGGCTCTTCTCATTGCCTAAAACAGCCGCCTCTTTTCTGGCTTCTAGCGCCAGGCGCGCGCACTGCTGTAATGTTGCCTTACAATTTTTGGGAAATGCAAGCGGACCGCAAAAGAACAAAAGCTGCAGCCGGAGCGTTTCGCCACCACTGCTTTTTGGAGATTCCGCTTCTACCATCGCTACCACACCCACTATAGAGTTGGCGCTTGAGCAACTCTCGAAATTTCTCTGCCTGACCTAAAGTTCTCGTTGCACTTTTATGGTCAAGCACCCTGCGGTTCGTGAATTTCCTTTCTAGGGCACTATATCAAAATTATGAATTCAGCGACCCTTCAAAACCGTGCACTACCACTTCTTTTTCTTTCTTTTTAGATGAGAGCCTGACCATGTATATCTCGTTGGCGTAAATTTGCGAGATGTTACGGAACATCGAAACCTGATTGTCGAAACTGCAGACACTCACTCCAAATGTGAGCTTTCATAGGATCGATTATTTTGAATGTCTTTCGCCAGATTTCGTCTCGAAGTCTGTGGTGTGGGCAAAATTACTTAACTTGAAACTCAAGGGCTGAGCTCACAATTCATAATGCGCGTTCCTCCTCGAACCAGTCTGGTGTGCTCTTGTTTCTTTCACCACTTTGCGTCTCAAATATGCTTTCACATGAACGCTTGTTTCAATGTCCTCAGATTTCGCGAAAGGACGATGGAAGGGCGAATAAACGCACAAACTGCGTGTCACTCTGTATCTGAAAGTAGCAATACGAAACACAAGGCGAAGGATAAGAAAATCATTCAGTGAAGATTTAGAGGTAAATGCGAGAGAAATGCTTGAGAATTACCTTTTCATAATTACCTCAAATTACTTTCAATTACTTGACAGCCAAAATAATTTAAGAGTTAGCCAACATGACAGAAAATTAGCCAGCCTTAGCCAACAGTGCAGGTATTGCGCAACTAAGTACATTATCTCCGCTGCGAACAACCGGTGCACTTCACACAAACCCAGTCTTTTCTAGTTCGACCATCCTAGAGATAACGTATAAAGAAGCACTTCGAGACAGATGAAGGGCAAGTAAGCACCAGCAAACAAAGACTCAGGCGTCAAGGACTCGCCGGTGCACCTATGCTTGTACGAGCCGGAGCTGTATCGGAGAGGTGTGCAGGGGTAACGACACTGAGGTTTCGGTATACACTCGGACTTTTTGCGGCCTTCTGCGCCCCTAATAACTGTGCCGCTGCTCGACACCACCGTCATGACCAAACGTGGGCAAGCACTATTCACGATAACCACAAGTGACTCGCCCACTCCCGTCGTTCGGCATTACTTAGTCGGCTTATGGTAGACGTCACGGATGACCGATGGTCAGTAAAGCGCTGATCTTGGAAAGCCCCGAGCGTGTACTGTCGTAAATGATATGAGCAGGGAACACTTAAATTGCCCGCTAAGGGCCATAGTGGCTAGGCGCTGTTGACAAGCGCAAAAGTGCTTATGACACTAAATGCACCATCGATATGCAATACGCCAAACGCATATCGATGCATTACAACTAATTGTTAAGTAAACACGAATTCGGCGTTCCTTGACATATGGCTGATGACTGTACAGAACAAGCACGAACATAGTAACCATTCTTTGCTGCGCATGTGCGCGTGCGCACGTGTGTGTATGTACGTGGGTTTGTGTGTGTGTGAGAGAGAGAGGTTCTCTTCAGAGAAAACTGAGAGGTTTGCTTGTTTACACGCCTATAGCATTCTAGTCGCGAAAAGTGGCAGTGAACATATAGAAGAGAGAGAGAGAGATAAAAGCGAAGGAAAGGCAGGGAGGTTAACCAGGTTCTACCCGGTTTGCTACCCTACACAGGGGAGGGGGAAGGGGAGCAAAAAAGAATAGAAAAATCAAGGAGGAAAGACGGAACAAGTAATACGCGCACACGCATCAGTGTTCGCACACACACAGACAGTCACAACCGAGAAATATTTGACCTCGGTTCCTCTGCGAGATGTTAAAAAAGGCTTGCGAGGACTGGCTCCAAGGATTCCAAAACTTGCAGAGCGCATTGAGCTGGTGGAGTTGTCATTCCGCTGAGGAGAGTGCGCATCGTGGTCATGAGAGACCTCAACACAGCGAGGACTTGTAGGTTTTCGTCGCGACAATCATCTGTGGACGGTGAAGCACATTGCGGGGCATTCTGCATCGGCTCTTTATGAGTGCGCAGTGGTGGCAGTGAGGGCCACGCGACATCCACCGCCGCTTTCAAAGCCTCTGCATCTTTTTGGCTTTCCGATTGTGATGTATTGGGCGGTGGTGGTGGCGGCAGTGGTGGTAGCTGTCGCTTAAGAGAAGTCTGGTGGTCTGTCGGAGTAGGAGATCGCGGTGTCCGTCTAGATTGGGCAGCAGTAGTCTTAGACCTTCGTCACCACATCAACAGCCTCTTTGTGCCTTGAGCCGTCCCGTACCATCTGTTTCATGACGCTCCATTCTTCACTAATGGACAGTCTTTTGATGAGGCTTCGTGTGATCCATGACAGTTGGTACATTTCAGGGCAGTTGCTCGGCAGGATTCCGCATTGTGTGGCTCTGCACAGTGGGGGCAAATCGCCACGTTTCTGCAAACTCCGCCGACATGACCCATTTTTTTTTTACATTTACGGCACTGGAGTGGTCTTGGTGTAAATGGACAGACCACGTGACGAAAGTGTCCCACCTTCACGTGGGATGGCAATATGTCACCTTTGAAGACAATCTTTACGCAACGCGAGTTGCCCAGACGTGGGACTTGGACGATGTTGCTATGGTCACTAACTTCCTTGATGAGCATGGGAAGGTCGCCACAAGTAATGGAGATGTCGACATCGTATATAACACCTACCACCATGTCCTTGTTAAGTGGAAGGTGAGCTCGGACCTTGATACCGTCGAAGTCTGTGACCCTAGTCAGAGCAAGCAGAGTGCCTGGTGTATAATGTCGATGGCCAAGACATTCTTGCGAGGGTTGACTCGAACATCCTTGATTTCGTTTGGAGCCAGAGACTCGAGTTTCCTCGAGATGGTCTGCCGATTCAGGTGTCTCAGATTGTCCGATGACGTAACAAGCACAATTAGGACAGTGTAGTTCGTTGAAGCCACTTTCGGCTTCACAGTAAATGCGGTTGAAGCTGGGGAAGCACCCATAGATCTTCGTTTTGGTTTACGACTGCAACCACGCGTGAATTCATCGTCGGAATCGTCACTGCTCGCCGAATGCAGTTCCGTGGACTCACAGTCGGCGTCGCTGAGTTCGCTGTACCGTTTCCGCGAGGGGCCCGCCGACGGTGGACGCATGCCTGGAGGGTGTCCAGGCCAGTCTACTTCCACTGTAGCCAAATAAAATAGCGATGGCTACGCGAGGAACATGAAAAAAATCACCAAAATCTCTCACCCGGTAAACAAAGCGCTGTGCAAGAGGCACACTTCGTCGTCGTCTATTTCATATCTCGGTTATCTGGATGGCCAAACTAATACATTTTCTCGGTTCCTACGCATACAGATAAGAGTTCCCCAGGTAAGGTTAACTCTGCGGACTGCCAGAGATACTGCTTATGAACCAGCTACTGTTTAGACAAGCAGGCCGAGAAACTTCGCCGAATGGAGGCCATTAAGTACGCTCCCGTAGAGCAGTTAGGGAGGACCTGGGCTGTTCATCATTTGCCTCATTTAGAGATGTATCAGCGGAAAGTAGAGCTTGGGGGACGTCTTTGATGTGGCACAGCATCGTTTCGAGTATCCCTTTCAGAAGTACGTGCAAACTTCTCCCGGTGACAGCCAGATAGAGCCAAAGGAACAAGCCTGGCCGCTTCATATAAAATGCGACGTCTGTGATACGGCGCCTCGGCTATCTGGACACCACTCAACGCACAGCATTCATGTAGCCCACGCTAGCTTCTTCGAAGGTGGGGGAGTCCTAAATCTCAACTGCCGCGAATATACTATATGATGACGAGCATTTACCGAAACTTTGCTGGACTTGGTAATAACAGCGGGGCCGAATATATCGCCGCGGGCAAGTAGCGAGAGAGATGTGACAGCCGTGTGCACGATTGGGGCTGTAAGCAGCCACTTTACCTTTGCAGTAGCCAAAAGGCATAGGTGGAGCGATCGCAAGACGGATTCCCGGATTGTGCTGGAGCGCATGCATTAAAGTTACTAGAGATTCACCTAACTATGTCGACACCAGTTGTTGTTTGCGACCTTCGTGTTGTTCCTGCAGAAAACTACAAGCTACATACTCTGAGCTTCAGCTAAACATCATTTAAGTGACGCAGAATACCATGATGATGATCAAGATTAATGAAAAATCCTGAGTGTCAATGTCATGTACCGTCACAGTGCAGCTGCTTAGGAGAGCAATGCTATTTAGCAGCTTGAATAGTTTCATAGCGTGCACGAAGGCGATTAGAACATGCTTCCTTGTTTGCTAGTAACACATTCCGTTAATTAATCAATTTTGGATGCTCCTTAAAGAATTTATTTTTCGGACGGCACAGCTTTCTACAACTGGAAATTCTGTTCTCGCTTTGTGCACTAATAATCCCATAGTGACTCTGCGCAACTCGGTCCTAACTATGAATGTTGAGCAGACTTGTAACTTTGAATTCTACCGCCTGATCTGCACAAAAAACATTGCACTATTTCACCTAATACTGTGCTTATGCTTTATGTTATGTTAACTTACAATGTGTATCCAAATGACATATCCTATATCTTACATTCTGTATTAGCTATTTTGTAAAGACCCGTTACAGGGCTATCCACATAAATAAACTCGCCTGCAATTTTTATGGAACAGGCTCATGCGTCTACATGCCTTTGGGTGTGTTGTTCCATGAATGCGCAATCTCAACTTTGCTATCACCACTGAAGCTAGAAGCGAAAGAAACCTTAAATCGTTGAAAGGTCTATTCCGGTATACAACACATTCACAATTCAGTGCTTCATGCAGAAGGAATTTTACGAAGCAGCCTGCGCAAGCTCCAGTAATGGCTTTATAACGATGCAATGATGTTCGCTCACGGGAAGAAATCCACAGGTTTATTGCAACACCTGCTGCCCTTACCTAAAACAAAGAGAACGCAATAAGATACTGCAAGGTTAGAGAAAACCAATACTGCTATTTCCCCGTAGTTTGGCCACGCAGAGTTAGTTCATTTGCGTTTGGGTAGATAGCAAATGAGTGTTCACATTAAGGTGGAAACTTTTTTTTGTCCAGTGAGCGATGCGCGTGAGCGATGACCATAATCTGCAACAGTTATATGCACATGTGAACGTATTTGCTTTCAGTTTATTATCGACGGCTTAGAAGCAAGCGATTGGCTGTTCCAAACTCGCTGAACACTGCCGCCCTTCTTCCTCTCTACAGGAAACGTCTTCCGCATAAGGCTGCAAAGCCTCAGATTTCTTTTTAAATGCTTGAGAATTCGTGCAGCCGAACAATCATTATCAAGGGTACATAACAACACTTGAATGTAGTTGTTTTTCGCCGAAATGCGTTCTTTCATAACTAAAATACGCCAGAAATAACGATATTTAAACAACGGAACAGACGCATATATTGCAGAAGGTTTTCAAGCATTTGCTTTGCCACCTGTAACTTTGCGCCGAACATTGTCAAAAAGATCTAAAAGATCTGCATTTACTGTGTGGTACTCCACTTACCACATTTATATTTGCGTCCACGTTGCACCGATTTAGATGAAAAAGAAACAGATGCACCTTGATTTTGTTGCCACTTGAAAAGTCCGCGCGATACTTGCTAACACACGCGCTCGTTAACGCGGCGTGCATAGTGTTGCGGAAGAAACAGAGGAAATATATTTATCGTCTCTACACTCTTAGCAAACGACCGCTTAAAACAACGCATATAAGGCGGAAAGTAGGTCAAATTTTCGACGCTTATAAGTGGCTCTCTAAGCGGCCTACTTATACGGCTCTTTCATGCGGCCCTTCTTTATACGGCCTCTGGCTAAGCGGCTCTTTCTTATGCGGCCTAAATTTATGCGGCTCTTCCCTATGCGCGGCCATCTCGTTGCCAGAAGGCCGTTTAAAAGTGACCGCTTAAAGTAACGCATACCGTCGATATGGTTAAGCGGTATTTCAGGTCAAATCTGTCCGGCTTATATACGGCTCAATATGCGGTCGAAATATATGCGGTACTTTTCGCAAATTTTTAGAAAAAAAAAAGAAATTCTTCTACGTTGTAGTTGATCGTGCAGTGTTCCTCTTTTTTTTTCTTTTGTTCTCTTCAGCCTTTCAACTCATGAATATGCATTTACACATCACAAGAACACTGCACAGAGAGTCACAAACCACGTATCAACACACACACACTCCACCACGGGGATTTGAACCCAGGCCAACCGCGTGACAAGCAGACACTGTAACCACTACGCCACACGATCTGGGTGGACTTCCGCGGCTTTATATATGCACTTCACGTTATCTTGGACGATTTTACGATCGGCTACAACGCTATAATTTTGCATATATGAGAGGCATCGTTCGCGTATAATGCGCGTGTATACGTGTGCACGACCTTAAGCGAACCCTCGCGGGCAGTCACAGTCAGTTTGTGTGTGGAATTACGTTTCTCGTCCGACGGCTTGCGCATCCCGCACGGAGACAGAGGTGAACAATGAACGATGCGTTTCCGAGTGCATTTCCATTTGCCGGCATGATACAGCAGCCGAACGTGCCCTGATGTGCAACCAGCCGCCAAAGAAAAGTTTTCTGCGATGTTTGACGCAGTACAGGCGGTGGAAGTCAGCTGATCTCATCTCTACTTGGCGAAGTACAGTCTCCCACGTCCTTCGCGAGCATCGCGTTGATGTCGGTGCGTTTATACGGACAGTATTATGTAGAGGTTCATCTCAGAGAATCGGATTAAAACACATAATCACTTATTCGCGCAACTGATGGGTTTGGTGTAGTGCAGCGCGTACGAGGCGACGGACCAGCTTTCAGAACGGGCGCGCTCATTTCTCTCTCGAGTGTAGCATAGGCGATGAAGAAACGTTGTTGTTGAGTCGAAAGAACAACGAGCCTTCGCAGAAAAAGAATGCAGTCTCCCGAGCTCGAGGCTGACGGCGCGGACGAGCGATGCCGTGGGATTGTCATGCTGGGGAGGACGGCGGGTCTGAGGTTGTTCGTTCTCGTGGTTCGTTCGTTGTTGACAGTTGGAAGTGATGCTCCCCTTGGCTTCCACAAACGATGAAACGTATAGTGCATGACTGGCGCGGAAAGAGCACGCATGAAATCGCTTGCATCACCCGTTAGAACATATGTTTCCTGCCAAGCGTCGCATCAAAAATAGCAATGCTTGAAATCGAATGAAGTCACAATATGATCCAGCTTTCAAGGATAAAACCATGCTATTTCTTCAAAAGTCAGAAGTGGCCTGAAGGATTCAGAAGGATCATGTGAAAATTATACTGAATGATGCAAAGATTAACTTGAAACATTCTAATATTTAATAGGTGCTGTTAAATCTAAATAATAACCCCAAATTAAATATGCACTTGTTTTGCACCTTGAAGCTTCATGAACGTTAAGCTCTATAACATGCCTCAGTTGACCACATATCAGCGCCGAACAGCGATCTGGTGGAGGCCCTGTGTTGGGAAACAGCAGGTAGAAGGTTGTTTTCGTATTCCACCCATTGTCGACGAGTAAAAGTGATTCTTTCCTTGGCTACGAGATGTGATCGGAGCGACAAGGGCCAGTATTACTTCACTCCACGTCATCCAGTCGAGTATGCTTTGAGCTTAACAACGCTTAAATGTATAAACTAGCAGAATGCTAGAAGTGGCTGAACTCGGGCAGTAATCTTGACTTCTAGGAATAAATGTTCACCTGTCTTAAAAATGTGCAGTCAGTAGCATCCTGCTTGATTCGGATCATGGGACACGACATGCAAACGTAAAATACTAAATAGTAGATATAGAGGAACAATTCTTTTACTCAGTAGGTGTCATAATTGCAAATAACAGCTGCAAATAAAAAGCACGCTTTCACACTAATAGCACACCCATAAATGTTGAGCTTTACGTGTCCCAGTCAACCTCCCTCATGTTCAATACCCGGGGCGTAGCCAGAAATTTTTTTCAGGGTGGGGGGGGAGTCATCCATGCTTTATGTATGTTTGTGCATGCGTTTGCATGTCTGTGTGTATATATACACAAGCAAAATTGAAAATTTTCGGGGGGGGGGGGTTGAACGCCCTCCAATGCCCCCCCCCCCCCCCCCCCTGGCTACGCCCCTGTTCCATACCATGTAGCTTTACGTGCACCTTTATTTAAATATAAGCTGTCATGCAACATCCTTAGCTTTGGCTGGTACAGCAGCTAATACGAACTGTGCTTGAGAATCCAAGATTTATTGCCAGTACCAACACTAGCTATACACAATAACATTCTGTAGTAGTTCAAGCGCAAGTGTTGCAGCTTTTTTTTCAGAATTAGCAGCTCATATAGCGCTCACATAAGCATGCAGACATACACGTCTAAATGTGCAGCTATTATTCTTTTTTACGAAGAACTGCGTGAAATAAACTGGCACAAGGAGGCGCACGGACAAGCGTCTTCCTTGTGCCAGTTTATTTCGCGCAGTTCTTTGTAGTCATGGATTACCAACTTGCCCAGCGATCAATTCTTCAATATTATCCTTTACGTGCAGCCCCCTTCCGTGGCAGTTACCACGGCACACCATCTGTCAGACATTGTGCCACATAAAGGGTATTTGCATATAGTACAAGATTTGTCCTTCACTAAATGTTGAGACCTGAAATGTATTTGTTATTTTTCTGGTACCATTTCAAAACATGACCTTTCCCTTGCAGTGTTGAGACATATATTTGCAATAAGTTAGTCAGGCATCGAGTCCAAATCCATCACTGTGCCAGCCTGGCACTTAATTATGTATGCATGGGTCCCTTATTTCCATTCTCTGCTTCAAGCCCTTCCCTTCACCCATTACTGTAGAACTGTGGCATTTAGGTGTTCCACCTGGCACCGCTAATTGTTGTTACATTTTGTGCCATTTCTTCGAGTACCCATGCCAGTATTTAGTGCACTAAGTGAATGAAGGAACATGTTATGCTGCTGTGCAGCTGCATACTGAGCAGAACAATGAAATGTAGAGCCATGAGAGAAAATATAGAGAATATTGTCACGCTACAATGCAAACACAAGACAGTGAGAAGTTTTACAAGAGTAGGAGGACAGCTTGTTGACACAAAAAAAAATAGCAGGCACAAACATGTCTAGCAAGACTGAAACTTGGGCTAGTTGGTTGTCCCTCATGATGATCCAGCAGCACAACCACACACAGAGGAAAGGTACACGAAACACAGCACTGTGTTATGTGCCTTCTTTCCTATGTCCGTGTGTGGTTGCACTGCCGGTTCATCATGGACAAACATGATGTCTTCGGCAAAATCCCAAAGACCCACTAGACATTGATGTTCATTGATGTCCCCATTGTCTTTCTCACCTGCAGAGCACACGCATCACTACATATACAATAGGATGCATTGCAAGGGTTCTTCACCTATATGCTCTCTTGTTTGGAGTAATAGGGCATTGTGTGAACAAAATAACGAAGGTAAAAATAAAATCACCCTAAAATACATGCCATATTCTTTATTGCTCAATTTTCAACCTCCACGTGTTCCACTTCAGCACCTGTGCACATAATGGCCCCCTAAAGGATCTCGGCAGTAGTTTCTCTGAAGTGGTTTTCAAAGCTGCTATTGGATTAGATTAAGCTAATTGAATCTCATGAACTTATCCTTTCAAAACAAATAAGGGGGCAGTCCACTTGTTATTTTCTAGCAAGCTACCTTAGCAATTTGGCTTTGAACGTGTGCACTTTCCTTGCAATTGTGTCCCAAACAATATTAACTACAAGACACATCATTAAAAGAAAAGGTAGTGCTACTTACTAACTTTGAGGTAGTAAATTGCTGTCACAACATTCACTACCTAAGTAGTAACTGCAGGTAGTAAACGGCAAGGTAGTAAAGTTACTACCATGTCATTTACTACCTGCAGCTATTACATACCAAAGGTAGTAACCGAAAGTTAGTAAATTTACTACCATGACAGTTACTAGTTCCTGTTACTACTTATTGGAAGGTAGTAAGCTAGGCTAGTAACATTACTACCACGACGGTTATTACTTAGTTACTAAATGCAGGAAAATAGTATTTGTAAGTTAGCAAATTTCCACCGTGCATGTTAGCTATTTGCAGCAACTATTGATGAAAATTTGCTACATCATTTGATAACGTCAGTCAACTTCATGAACTAGAAATATTGCATCTTACTTAACACAAGGAGCATGCATCAGCTAATCTCACAGAAAAAAAAATTAATGTATTTCAATAAAGAGACTAATGTCTTTAGACATCAGAATCATTAGACTGTCTTTTGCCAGTCTAATGCGCTTTCTCATGCACACCTAATGAGGGTCTACAAGGAATTGGCTGCTGTTAGTGTGTAGAATTCTGATGTATGAGTTTCAGCGTATTGCAGCCTTATGCCTGCAACAGCATGTTTGCTGCACACAGGTCAATAAATCTTTTTGTGGTTAACAATACGAAAGTGTGTAGGCTTTAGAGGATTGTAACAAAAATATCAGCAGAACATTTCCAGCAATGACTATATCAACAGCGTTCTTTACATGTAAGAGTATTTTGAAGCCAATAAGTAATCTTGTAGCCCTATGATGCAGGCATTTGGAAACAAGCTCTACATTGTCGATTTATTTAGTTTCAATGGGACAATAAATGGGGCTAGTTGATTCAATTCCCATGAAAGTGCAGTTTTATAATCACAAACAAACCAATAAGATGATACGAGAAGTTTCCAGGAGTAAGTGCTTTTTTATTTAATTTCTCGACGCGGCACTGACGATAGGCTCTCCTGTGCTGCACTGTTGTGGTGGTACAGTTGCTGTATTTGAAAACCTGCAAGAGAGAGTGTGAAAATGTAGTTTGGCATTGAAGCGAACAGCTTAGCGCAACACATCAACAGATGCTGCAATTTATGATTGATGACTTTTCTGTTTCGAAATAGTGATATCATTTTTACGATTTTACTTGAATAATCCACGTGTATTCAATGCCCAACCCCATAGCCTTGGCTTAATGCTGCTTTGATCAAAAACATAGAAAACAAACCGCTATACAGCACTTCTGAGGGCTGTGGTGTCATAGATAGGCCAGCTATCATATACAGGCCAATTAGCTCGGTCAGCTTCTTTGATGTAACTGTTGCATAACAGCATCCTTTCGCTACTCAAATGGTACTCCATGGCATGACTCCTGGATGACTCCAGGAATAGGCTATTCTGCCATGAGAAACGCCCTCATCCGATCATGCCCTCAGTGGACGGAAACAAGTTTTACGATTCAAGTGGAACGCTCGAGGAGCGCGGGGTTCCCTAGTGCTCTTTTGAGCTCCCTAGCTGAATAGATGCTCGTCACTCTTAGAACGACCAGAAATAACAGGCCAAACAAGCACACTCGCTCTCCCTTGGCTGACGTTCCCTACATTCACGGTTTCTCTCATAGGTTGAAGAAGACTGCAGGCAGAGTAGGCATAAGAGTTTTGTGCTCCATCCCAAACCATCTGGCCTCCCTATGCAGGCTAGTTAACAGGGATGAAACAGTATCCTTTTGCTGTGACAAGAAGCACAGAAATCATTTCATTGAATGCATGAAGAACGTCATTTATGACATTCCATTATCATGCAGGAAAATCATATGTAGGACAAACCGGACGATGCATAAATTACAAAATGCGTGAACATGCCAAATCTTTAAAAGCAACAACAGGCAGGAACCTGGCATTGTACATCATGCGGCTGCTCCCCATTGCTTGACAATGTGCAAGTTCTCATGAAATATCGGGAGTAATGTGCTCACAAAATTTGTGAGGCGCACATAATTCACAAAAGGGGAGCAGCTTGCTTTAGCGCGCTATCACTAGCACTATTTGACGAAGAAATTAGCTGCCATGAGCCTCAATTGTGATCACTAAGCTTGTTGTCACATGTTTTGTTTTCTTGTTTTGTTTTCTGTTTTATTGTTAGTGGTTGCAGTTTTCTAGCCTTGCTGTCACTTGCTTAAAACCTTTTTTTTTTCAGACCCTGGTTCTTCGTTTTTGTTGATTTATGAATGTCAGACTTTTAGCGGTTTTAATCAGTTTGGTATGACCACCATGTCATTGTTCTTTTTGCCATTTTTTGCTTGTGTTTATGTTTTAATGAAATCGGCTTCTGCGCATCTTGTAAACCCTATCCAAAAAAAAAAGCCGGGGCGGCCGAGTCACTTGATAGCATTTGTGCCATTTTTCGATTTTTGCTCGCCTGCCTACAGATTCTCAGCTTTCCAATAAGGAAATCAGTTGATAATCAGCTCTGTGCCCTGTATGTTCTTCGTCCCGTTGTCTGCGCTCTTTTGCCACAAAGAAGAATCCACATTCAAGTGCGTTGTTACTTGTTAAACATCTTGACAGGATAGCACAGCTACTCAAGAAAAGAGCACATAGCAGTGCTGAACTCACGACTAACTTTTCTAGAAATCACGCAGATACTTAAGATATCACCTGAACCCAAGTGTTTTCACAGAGATAACATCATTTACAATGGTCGATTCCACGAAAGATAAAAAAAAAGGGTATACTTGATGTTTCCGATTTTCCTGATTAATTTTGTATGTGTGCACATATGACGCACAGCACGAAATCGCAATTTGTTTTCACCTAAAAATTTTTTTCAACACAGGAAAATTCGACGAGCGTCGCCGGTTGACGACGACCATCTTACGAAGAGTGCGTTTCGTAAATTCGCAAACCATGCTGGCAGCTACTGAAGCTATACATTACAAATATCTTTCTATTTAGCATACGTAGAAGTGAAGAAGAATAGCTCTTATAATTTGATGGAATTCTGAGCAAATTATGCATTTTTAAAAATTCACAACAAACGCTGCGTTAGTGAAAATTAGTCAAATTTGGGACGCTATGGTTACTTCTGTGAACATCTTAGTTTGTTCATATTTGCTGTATGAATAGGCCTTTATGTGAATAATGAACCTCGCATTTGTATTTCTCTAATAATTTTCAAAGTAGTAAATTTTCATGTATTATTGTATGGTCGCCCATTTGATGTCGTCACCGATCATCATGCACTATGCTGGCTGTCATCATTGAGGATCCCTCGGGCCGTCTCGCCGCTGGGCACTTTGCCGCAAGACTACGACATCCGCGTGCGTGTACCGCAACGGACGCCAGCATGCTGACGCCGACGCCCTCTCGCGCTCTCCCCTTGCCTGCGACCAAGACCCCTGCTCAGTATCTCACATTGCTGTTTCTTCCATCGACGTTCACACCATCACTACCGAGCAGCGCAAGGATAAATGGATCACCTCGCTGATAGACTTGCTCACTGATCCGTCGGCAACACCAACCACTCGCCCGTTGCGTCGTCAAGCCCACAATTTCGCCATTCGTGACAACCTACTGCACCGACGCAATTACAACGCCAACGGCCGCCAGTGGCTACTTGTGATACCCCGAAGTCTGCGTGCTGAAATATGCGAGTCCTTCCACTCTGATCCGCAATGCGCGCACTCTGGGGTATCCAAAACTTACCACCGCATTCGACAACGATACTTCTGGCGAGGGATGTACCGTTACGTGCAGAAGTTCGTCCGCTCCTGCCTCGATTGCCAACACCGAAAACCTTCAACGCACGTGTCACCAGTCGGTCTACAACCATTACCTTGCCCTAACCATCCGTTTGGGCGCGTGGGCATCGATTTGTATGGACCACTTCCTCTGACCTCGGCTGGTAACCGTTGGGCCATCATCGCCGTTGACCATCTAACGCGATCTGCCGAAACCGCTGCCCTCACAGCGGCTACAGCGTGCGATGTTGCCTCCTTCCTGCTACACCGATTCATGCTGCGTCACGGTCCACCCTAGAAGCTTCTCAGCGATCGAGGCCGTGTCTTCTTGTCGGAAGTCGTCGAAGCCATTCTCAAAGAGTGCCATGCTGTTCACCGCAAAACTACTGCTTACAACCCGCAGACGAATGGCCTAACCGAACACTTTAACCACACGCTCGGCGACATGCTCTCAATGTATGTCGCCGCCGATCACACAAATTGGGATGCCATTCTGCCCTTCGTCACCTACGCCTATAATACCGCCCCTCAAAGCACTACTGGTTTTTCACCCTTCTTCCTGTTGTACGGAAGGCACCCGTCGCACACCATTGACACGATACTACCCTACAAGCCGGATCCATCTGAGTGTGCGCCTATTTCTGACACAGCCAGGCTTGCTGAAGAGTGTCGCAAGCTTGCAAAGACCTTTACAACGCACGAACAAGAGCGGCAGAAGAGCCTTCGCGGTGGCACCACCACTTCTGAGTCCACGTTAGTCGCCGGAGCGCTCGTATGGCTCTCGGTCCCTACCACTGCAACTGGCCTCTCTTCAAAACTACTGCCGAAATACGAAGGCCCCTACCGGGTCATCGAGCGCACATCACCGGTCAACTACCTGATCGAACCCATCGAACCAGCTTTGGACATGCGCCGTCGAGGGCGCGACATAGTCAACGTGGAGCGCCTCAAGGCCTACTAACCCACTAATAGTGACAAGCTGTTAGGTCGCCGAACGGCTCCCTTTTAACCATTAACGTTTATTGCAGAGAGTAGTGAAGACAGGACAAGAAGGGACACAGATAGGCGCTATCTTTTAAGTGTTTTTTGGACTCAGATCACACATATTTATAATTTAAAAAGAAAAACTTCAACATGCGCAGGCACAGCTGCGTCCAGGAAAAATAGTTATTTCTTTGACAAGTAGTGTAATGACACACTAACGCAATCTCGGCCAAGATTATGAATACTTGCTGACTCAATAATCAATGTAGTATAGTTTCTTTACTGTTTGGCAAACAGGCAATCGCTGCGTTTCTTTACATTGTTGCAATGTTCCCTGAATCTTCCTTGAGATGTTGCCCCATTGCCCTCTATAATGCTTACCCCATGATAGGAGTATCTGATAAACGGTACCTTATATGCAGGGCACGTAACGTGTCCTGTGATTCTTATTGCAGCCAAGCCTCTCCTCTGAGTATCTGGGTTGCTGCTTTTCCATAGTTTAGCATGCTTATTTGAGGCCATGAACATTATGCTGATGATCCGAGCACCAACCGTTTTTATATTGTTGAATATTCCGTGCAGATATGGCATCGTGGCAAACATTTTTCGGCCATCAAGATTTGGCTTTTTTTTTTTTTGGCTTGGCAACTGGAAGGTGGTTTTCTGGGTAGGGCATATGCAAACGATACAGCATGGTGAACAGGATATCCTGCTTGTGTCAGGGGAGTTCTTTGGAAATTAAGGCTTGTCCACAAGTAATAGGAACAGAAATTTTACTGCGTTAGCGAGCCACAGTGGCATAGGCAGAAATTCATTTCGGGGAAGAGGGCAAGTGGGGGCATGGGCCCGGTCTGCACCCCCTCGCTACGCCACTGCCAAGCAGTGTCAGACAATGAACCTTTCTACCATTATTGAGTGGGAGAAACTAAGAGGCCAGCAAGGGCTTGTTTCCCATCAGTTCGTATAACTAGCTCATGCATTTTTATGCAAATGAAATGTACATTCAGGAACTGATATGGTAAATCCTTGCCGGATGCTCGGGGTAAGCCCACCTTGGGTGTTAGTAATCATGTCCAGTGTTAATATTTAGTGCTTCATATTCGAAAGACCTTTGCTGTATTTAAAAAGAAAGGTCCCGTTGTCATCCGCCGCAAAACAACGCCAACAATTGTCCGAGACGGTC